>NC_057803.1:474615902-474625284 GCF_018294505.1 Triticum aestivum
AAAAAGCTCGGCACGGGGGGGGGGGGGCTAGAGGGATGGCCGGGGCGGCGGCGGACCGGCGGTGTGGAGTATTTTTGGGGTGGGCGGGGCGGCGCACCGCCGGCCGCGGGCGATGGGGCTGCTGTTTGGCCGACTCAGGGGGTGGAGGTTGAAGATGAACCGCAAGCCCTTGATTTCGTATCCAATGGCTGCAAAATCGACTGACCAGAGATGAAAAAGTCAGTCGACCGACGTCTAGCCTCACCTTGCTAGTGCGTTCAGTTTCGACAGTTAAGTTCAGTTTCGACAGTTAAGTTCAGTTTCGACAGTTAAATTCAGTTTCGACAGTTAAGTTCAGAGATGAGTGGCTGATGTATTTTACATCTAGCACTTTGTGTTTATGTATTTTACGTCATGTATTGGAGATGCTATTAGAATTCCACTCAGGTTAACGTTGTTCGTTGTCTCTCTTGTCCTGCTTCAGCCTCGGCGTCGTACAACTCACCGAAGCTGCTCCAACGACGAAACCCTCCATCACAGCGGAGCAGTACCTCAGGCTCCATCTCGAGACGCCTAAGATCTTCTTCCCCTCCTCCGACAGCCAAGTCAGCCGGAGCATCCTCACCAGCCAACCCAATCACGCTGAGATCGACATGGCTTCGCCAAAGAGGTTGTACACTTGTTGCATCTCTTTTTTACTCTACATGTTATATATATATTGTCCACTGAGCACTCGTAGTAACGGGAAATACAATTATTTTATCCTACTATATGACAAGCAGTGAGGTACCAGGCAACTTAGCTATCCGTGATGGACTCTCTTGAACACCATCATTATTTATCTCTGCGCGTTTGAGCTGTGCATTTGTCGATGGGCTTGGGAGTTGAGCTAGTATGGCAGTGGCCTGGTTCCAAAGTAATAGAAGTAGCACAAAAACATTTTTTTAGTGTAGGATTTTCCTTGCTCAAGCCTGCCTACTAGAATCGCCAGTGCTTGAAAGGAAAAGTGAATGAAAAACATCGGAATTGGAAAGTTTCCTATGGTACTACTTTTCATGAATTTGGTGCAAAGGAATGGAGCAAAGGAAAACTATAGGATTTGTTCCTTTAGTGTCTCCTTGAAAGAAAAACCGTAGGAATTCTAATTTCCACTTCTCCTCTTTTTCATATTCCTATTCATCAAGCACAAGACTAAGAGATAGTAGCATAATAGCATTATAACCGTACATTTTCTTGTGGTTTGACTTAATCTCACCATGCTTTTTTGCATCCTGTGATCTTCCAATTATTGTGAATCAAACACCCAGATTGGCAGAAATCTTGTGTTTTTAAATTCTCTGTTTTGCACGTGCATTCCTATCCTATTCCTGTCTATTTCCTATCCCTGCATTGTTAGAATCCTCAAATTCAAACAAGCCCTTACTCAATTACTTCTGTTATAGATATGTGTCAAAGAAAACCTTGTGTGGTTTGTCCTGCTACTTCGGCGCTGTGTTCCACCCCAGCTCAGCTGCTCCAACGACGGAAGGGTTCACCACAGCAGGGATCCGCTCTCCAGACTGTCTTTCGCTGCCTCAGATCTTCTTCCCCGCCGCTGGCAGCCATGGCAACTGCATTACCAACATCAACTGAGCAGATGACCTTGAGGACTACACGGGTCCGCAAGAGAGGTCGCACTCTTCCGTGTCTGCTTACGTTATGTGTCGCTTAATATGATGACATGCTACATTATCGTCGTGTTCACCTATTAGACTCCGAGTCAGGTCCAAACTAATGCTGAAACTTGTGTTTTTAAATGGTTGTGGGGTACATATTGGGGCAGCAATCAGTACTATCTGTCTACTATCTGGTTAATCTCCGGTGGCTACTATGAGTTTCATGTTGGGTGCAAACAAACATTAAAGGAGCCATTATCTGTATTTTTTAACTAAAGCTATTATCTGCCTGCTATCATTGGTTTTGGGTCTATCCACAGTTTGCTACCATCACTCTGGATTTGTGCATGCACTCCTTACATAATCTCACTATGTTTTATTCCTATGCATGCCAGTTATTGTACACAATGGAACTGATCATGTAGAGCAAAAGAGATGAGCCTTGCGTGGCAATAAAATTTCATGCAGACGTCGTTCCATGGTGGACGCAAAGGCAGTCCCCCTCCACCCATTTTGGATCGTAATCAAGAGGAAGATAACTGTTATGAGGGGGATTCAGAAGGATAATACCACTCCTATTTACCCCATGAGGTCTTCGCTCTAACTTGGCATGCTGATGTTGGTAATATCATGCATATGGTGCCTTGCATTGCTTACTGTATACATTAAAGATGTCATCTGCTTAGTTTAGACATGCTTTGTGTCAATGCCATCTGTTTAGTTTCTTTATCGTATATGTGAATCATGCAATGCCATCTTGTCTAGCCAGGCATCATATATGTGAATTTTGCAATGCCACCCTGGTTAGCCAGTCATCTTATATGTGAATTATATCATGCCATCATTTTTTTATTACGTGTTAAATTTGTTAACAATTTTAGTACATTCAATTACTCTTCCTGTGCATCAGCCATTTGGCACGGTCATGGAAAAATCTGGAGTGGAAACAAGGTCTTCAGAGCAGACAATGCTATCTGACGAAGCGCATGCCTTACTGGTTACCGATAGCTCCTCAGAGGAGGATTCAGAGACAGATGACCAGTCATATTTCCGCCCTGAGGTGCATGCCCTAACTTGGTAGGGTTGTGTTGCTCATATCGTGCATATGGCATCTTGCATTGCTATGTCATTTGCTTACTTTAGACACGCTTTGTGTGAATGCCACCTGTTTAGTGTCTAATTACCATATATGTGAATTATGCAATGCCATCTTGTTGCAAGACATTATATATGTGAATTATGCAATGTTATCTTGTTGCAAGGCATTATGTATGTGAATTATGCAATGCCATGCTGTTTAGGCAAGCGTCATATATGTGAATTATATCATGTCGTCCTTTTTTTGTATTTCTCATTGCTTTTGTCGACAATGTTTGTATATTCAACTGCTCTTCCTGTGCATCGGCCATTTGAATTGGTGATGGAGAAATCTGGAGTGAAAACAAGGTCTTCAGAGCAGACAGTGCTACCTGCTGAAGCAGATATCTTGCTCATTACAGATAGCTCTTCAGAGGAGGATTCAGAGGCAGATAACCAGTCCTATTATCCCCCTGAGGTGTATGCTCAAACTTGGCAGGGTTATATTACTCATATAATGCATATGTTGTATTGAAATGCTTAGTTTTTACATCATATACACAATATTGAATGCCATCTCCTTAGTTGACACATCATATATGTGATTGCCCTATGCTCACTTCCTTAGTATATAAATCATATATTTGAATTATGTCATGCCATGATGTTTACATAGACAACATGTATCTGAATTATGGCATGCCAACCCATTTTCTAAAGACATAATATAGTTATATCATCTCATCCTGTTTACATAGTCATCATATTTAAATTATGTCATTCTATCCGTGAATTATATCATGCCATCATGTTTCCATCGACGGCATGTTTGTGATTTATGGCATGCCAACCACTTTAATAGACACATCGTATAGTTATATCATGTCATCCTGTTTACATAGTCATCATATTTTGAAGTATGTCATTCTATCCTGTTTAGTTAGCCATCATACATGTGAAATTGTGTCATGCTATCCTGTTTAATTAGCCATCATATATGTGAAATTATGTCCTGCTATTCTGTTTGCTTAGACAACATAAATGTGAATTATTTCATGCCCTATTTTCTTCCCTGCTATCCATTGCACCTGTCTATCTTACAATGTTTGTACATTCAATTACTTTTCTTGTTTATCAGCCATTTCAATTGGAGGGAGTGATGGCAGTATATGTGGGAGTAAAAACACGGTCTTCAGAAAAGATCGTGCTACATGTTGATGCAGATAGAACCATGGTTGTACTTGCCCAAGAACCAGCCCCACCACACATAACCCACACTCATGCAGATTGTACCCCTACCCAGTTGGATAGAGAACCAGCTACTCCCCTTCTAACCCCAACCCCAGCAGATAAACACCCAATTCCTGTTGACATAGCACCGTCTCCACCACAGAGCACCCAAACACGAGGAGTTAGTAAGGCAACTGCAGTGCCCAAATCACGAGGACCACCACTCCGAACTCGAAGTCAACGCTTAAAGCAGAAGAAGAATTGTTCTCAGGTCAGGTTCCGTAGCTATGGTTCATACTAATTTGCTCTTGCATCACTGTATTTTCTGATACAAACTAATTTCAAATTTGAAGGATGCAATTGAAACTCAAATGGCGCAACAGGTATGTTTTAAACATGTTTCTTCAACGTGTTTGGCTATTTGCTGTTGTAACTTGCTCTATGTTGATTTTAGTTTCAATTGAATAAACAGTTATGTTCTCATGCCATGCACATTACACGTGTTGTTATTGCTGTGTAGTTTCTCACACTTATACTTTGTCTATGCTGCTTTGTCTTAAATAGATATGATTCGAACTATATCTATCTTGATTTGGCAACATAAACTAGAATGATATAGACCATACAGTGACCATACTACATAGATATATGTTTGTTTCATGCTGTTATCCTATCCACCTTACTATTGAACTGGTTTACCAAAATGAGTTTCATATACTACATTGTAAACCTGAGATGTGTTTGTTTGTTTCTCTTTTAGAACATGAATAAAATATTGGAGAAGAGTACGCTATTATGCAATGGTAAAGGAAGTAATGCAAATAAGGTTCAAGATAGTGAGACATCCCTGTTGGTCTCCAAGAAAGCTGATAAAAACTATATTGAAGACACTGAGACAACCCCAAAGTCCGGGCCGTAGAAACAGTGGGCCTTCTACGGGCCATAGAAATAGTGGGCCTTCTACGGGCCATAGAAACAATGGGCCTTCTACGGGCCGTATCATCAATGGGCCTTATATGGGCCGTATGATCGATTGGCCAAACATGGGCCAAGCAGACCGCATTCTAGCCGTAAACGGGCTAGAGTTGGAATCGTCCGTTCATGGGCCGACCATAACGGGCCATCGTTAATAGGCCGTATTTGATGACGCTATGAAAACGGCCCAACGTATTAACGGACCACAAACGGGCCGACTGTAACCACGGGCTGAATTTGGCCCACAAGCAGAAAGTGATAGTAACGGGCCGTAAGTAAACGAATGCTGGAAATGAGCCTAAGAATAAATGGGCTCTGAGAAGGCCGAAAGATAACATGGGCTGGAGACGGCCTAATGGAATAAAGGGCCATTAATGGGTATAAAGTGATACACTGTTCATTACGGGCCAGTTTCAGCATGGGCCGTTAATGGGTGCAAAGTGATACACTGTTCATTACGGGCCAGTTTTAGCACGGGCCGCTAATGGGCCAAGAGTTACAAAGGGCCTCATATGGGTCAAAAGACGTCATGGGCTATACATGGGCCAGAAGTGAAAATGGGCTGGAATCTATTGGACGACCCAGATGACGCTACTGGGCCTAATTCGGATAGGGCATAACGGGCCTTGGGTTAGCGCGCTGTAAATGGGCTATATGCGAATAGGCCGTTAACATGCTTTCCATGGGCCGGCCCGCCAGCTTTTGACCAAGTCAAATGGGCCGGCCTTTTCACAGGAATGGGCCACTATTGGGCCGTGCCACATGTCGACGTATCATAGGCGCCTTCTGTCCAGTGAGTGGATGACATCTGTCCCAATGATGAGCCGACACGTGTTTCCTCTAGCCAATGATGATTTTACATGTGGAAAATCCCCATTGGTCGGGGCTGTTAACAGGTTATCGGATCCAAAACCCGACCCGATAGCTTAATGGCGTTCCGTTACGGTGGATGCCACGTGTCGGTCACCCTTGACGAAAGTACTTCTGTGACGCGCGATTTATTGTCATGGAAGTGGACACTTCCGTGATGATAATTTTGGTAATGTCATGGAACACTTCCACGACAGCACAGGTATGACTATCTTGATTCTGTCATAAATTTGTCATGTATGTACATGTATGACAAAAAAAGCGACCTACTGTGACAAACACGTATCATCACGGAAGTGTATTTTTTTGTAGTGGTAGTAAGAGACAAATGCCGCCCAAGAGTTCCCTTCTCGACCTACTTTTGGGTGTTTGGTAGAGTGTATTGAGGGTGCATGAGTCCACACTAGTTTAGCACAAATACACTAGAAGCATGCATGAAGAGAGCATGCATGAAGATGGGTGTTGAGTTGAGCATGCATGAAGAGGGAACAACTATGCTGAGACGAGAACGCAACCAAACACACCCTATATGTCACGCATGTTCATACCATTTGTGCCTTTCTACTTCACTTACTGCGCTACATTACTTAGGTTCGTACGTCCACTCCTGGGTACATGTTCGTCTCGTAGTTCCAGTCCCACATGTTCTTCATATAGATGGAACGATCCTTGCATAACACGTGCACCTTGATGCTAGATGTATCACGTGTTGGCAAAAGGATGAACAAAGCTCACGTAAAAAAATAGAGTGGAAGAACATAGATTCCGGACGACCGAGAAGGAGCAAGGAACCTCGTGGTGGAGTGTCTGCACTCATAATATTTAATAGGCACAATTACATTTGAGCCCCTAGTTGTGTCACACCCGTGTGTTTTGCCCCTAAATTCAAAAAACCCTCGTTTCTGCCCGAGCTCGTTTGCTCTTCTTATGCTTTTGCCCTTTGACTGTTTGACGTTAACTTTGAAAACTTCATAATGAATTCATACTAACTCAGAAAAATGCATATAAGATATCAAAATGTTCGGATAAACATCACCTATATGTTTTGAATTTGTTTTCAATTTTTTCATCATTTACTATTCATGCTGACATCATATGAGCTCAAACTAAGATAGGGACTTTTGAGCACTTTTGTCATGAATGCAAATGACATGCACATATAGGTGATGTTTTTTTGATCATTTTGATATCTTATTTGTATTTTTCTGAGTTAGTATGAATTCGTTATGAAGTTTTCAAAGTTGCGGTAAAACGGTCAAAGGGCAAAAGCATAAGAGGAGTAAACGAGCTTGGACAGAAACGAGGGTTTTTTGAATTTAGGGGCAAAACACCCGGGTGTGACACAACTAGGGGCTCAAATGTGATTGTCCCTATTTAATATTATTCAGCGATATAAAATTAACCAATCATCTCCACAGTGGACTAGAAGAGTACGAAACACGGAAGCCCAGTGTAGTACCATACTAGTACATGGCTAACCCACGCTATCACCATATTTCTTGGCTTCCGTGCGACACCTATCTCTAGTAATCCAGCAGCCTGTATCGCTTCTCCCTCCTTGTCTCTATCAAAGTGCGGCGGGCTGGCGTTTCTGCCGTCTATTGAGGTCGGTTAACTATCACATGTTAGCGACATGCCAAGAGCATTCTAAAAAAATTCCTTTCATGTTCCGTTTTCAAAAAGAAAAAAAATCCTTTCACGTACGAATTTGCCTGTATGCTTTGAGCAACTTGCATGCCCTATACTGCTCCTGTTTGATACTCTAACTTAGCTAGAGGTTAGACTAACTGATGACTAACCCTGAACTAACTGTAGCCAAAGAGGTGTTTGGGTGACAGGGTTAGATTGACAATAAATGCACTTCATGGAGATAGAAAAATGATTTTTCAGTGGTCCCAATGAGAACTATCTCCAGTTAGCACCTCTTGGGTGGGATAGTTTTTTTGGTGGGTTCGGTGCAACTTGCTCCAACTTAAACCCTCATGCTTGGATAGTTTAAGGCTATTTGAGCCCCTACTAGCTCGAACTAACTCTAACCCATGGATCCAAATAGGGCCTATGGCCAGTCTCGACACGGAGCAGTCGCGTGCACCAGGAAGCGGCGCTCTCTCGGCCGTCGCGCCACTTCAAAGCCGACGCCAGTGAGAGGTCGCCTCCACTCTGGCCGGGCATTAATGCGGCACTGACGCTCCAGGGCGACGTTGACCGTTTCACGCGGGAAGCGCGCGCGGGCAAGGGAGTATAGGTTTTGAACCATTTCAGGTGTAGTACTGGTACTTTGCAAAACAACTCAATTATTGCACTCAGTTTCCTAAGAAATTGTGGTAAAAAATGTTACTCCACAGCCTGCTTCCCTTCTCCTTCCTCTTCCACCGCCCGCGCACGTCTGCGGGAAGCGACCGGTCAACCCTTATATAGGAGTGCTAGCACAAAAAGATGCATGCATGACCACTAAAATTTCCATATTAAAGCGCCGCTCCGGCGGGAGTATGGTGTATGTTGTTACCTTCGGCCGGCCCATGGCTACCGGGCGACGGTGACCAGAGAAGAGGCGGCGGGAGGGGAATGAATGCAACTACTGTTTGGGTTCGTGTTCCGGCTTAAATAAATGTGCAGCATCACGTGTACCCGCGGGTGCACAAATTGTAACATACGTGTCTGCTTAAGTGGGCGTCACGTAACTGGTGTGTGTGTGAGAGAGAGAGATTCTGAGAGATAGAGTGCGTGTGTGCGACTCTACTCTTCGGACATGTACTCAACCTTTTGCATCGGGATATAAGTATAATGGTATTTACTTTAACTAGTGATTTACGTGGCCATGTTAACGTGGTTGTGTCAAAAAAATGTCACTTCCTGCTCGTGATTTGCGTTATATAATTACAAGCAAGATTCTCGTGCATTGCACGAAACATCAATATGCATTTTTTTACAGAACACCTATTGTGATTGACCCATGCAGGAGTAATCCCATGTGTAAAAACTAATGATATCTCAAGAATTTTATCGGAAAACTGGTATCTCGAGAATGTCATCGAAAAAAATGAAAGATGAGAGATAAGGGAGGAGGAGTGGAGCATGGTGGTGACTGGTGGTCGGAATGGGCGGAGGCATGGGGATGGACGGCGCAGGCAGGCGGCAGCGGCCACCATGCATGCTAGATTGTTCCAAAGACTTATTCCTTTTTTAGTTGCTGAGCAATGAGGTTGCGAGAGATAATGATGTGGAGAGAGGTGCCGGTATCTTTTGTAAAATTATCATAGTTTGCTTTCTATCCTCAGATATAGATCATACGGTCTGTATTCCAAGATGGCAGGCACACCATCACCACCAACTTGTTTTTTTATAAGGGTACAAATGATAAGTTTGCTGACTACTAAAGTAAAGTGGAATTTGTCCATGTTATGCAAGTAAATAAAGGTGATTTTTTATCATACTGGTAAGGTTGGATGAAGCGTGGTAGGAACAAATGCTCCGCCTAGAGCATGTGTGTGTGAGATGGAGTCTTAGTGTGTGTGTGGTGTGTGTGTGTGTGAGAGAGAGAGAGGAGAGAGAGATGGAGTCTTAGTTTGTGTGTGTGTGTGTGAGAGGGAGAGAGA
>NC_057803.1:474626075-474830080 GCF_018294505.1 Triticum aestivum
AGCTAGAAGGAAATTGTTAAGTGTGAGTGTGTGTTTTACCCATCCAGGCGGAAGTTATGTGCACAAAAGAGGAGAACGATTCGATGTGGCGTTAGGATTGAGGGTAATTAACTACGTATGGAGACATAGAGACCTTGAACGTGCATGTGTGAGAGGTATACATGTATACGTGGGATGTGTGTGTGTGCGCACACGCATGATCAAGATAAAAGAAAGAAGACATAAGTCATAAGATCAACGACATGGGAGAGACGGATCGGTATGACAATATGCATACATGTGAGAATGCATGGAAGAAGTCCCGACAATTGAGCATGTGTTTTTGTCTTTAAGAGATAGTGGCGTGGGCTGGAGCATGCATCTATGGCGAGCAGAGGGAGTGAGGCGCAACGATTGTGCAAAAGAGACCAACCTATAAATGCATATGTATGGAGAGACATATATAGTGTGGGTGATAGGAAGCAAGACTCCGTGCGAGAAAGAAATGTTGATGGAGAAACTACAGATAGATACAGAGATGGAGATGCTAGCTAGAGGGACATCCGCTAGTTTGGGTGTTGGAGATGACCGTCGGGTGGTTCAAAGGGTGAAGTTATATATGTGTGTGAGAGGGCACTTGACTGCATGTAGAGAGAAACATATGTAGTGTGCGTGATAGGAATCAAGAGTGAGGGCGAGAAACAAGGTTGATGGAGAAATAGATAAATAGAAAGATAAAGATGCTAGCTAGTGTGCATTAGAGATAGGAGTCGAGTGGAGCAGAAGGCTGGGTTATGTGTGTGGGTGTGAGAGAGATAGAGAGAGGGTGCGTGTGAGTCACATACAAATAGATATCAGAGAGAAATGAGATCCAGAGAGACGAAGTTTTGTGTCTGCGAGAGAGAAAGATATTTCACAACGAGAGTGATAGCTAGAGAGACATACATGGGAACGCAAGATATCTCTAGGGAGAGAGGGTGTGTGTAGCGACATACAAGAGAACAATGGAGAAATATGAGACCCTGGGAGACAGAGTTTGTGTTTGTGTGTGAGAAAGAGATATTGAAGAGGAAGAGACGTAGGTTATCATATCTAAGGAGCGAAAGACATCTCTGTATGAGGGGTGTGCGAGTGGCACACATGGGAATAGTAGAGAGAAATGAGACCCCGGGAGACAAAGTTTTGTGTTTGTGTGAGAGAAAGAGATTCCACATGGAGAATCATAGTTAGAGACACATAGCAGGGAGCGAGATATACATAGAGAGAGATAGAGTGATGAAGGTCGAGGGAGAGAGTACCGTCAGTGTGTTACGAAGATAAAAGATCATTGTCGACATACAGGTAGCATGAGAGATACCTAAGAGACGATGAACGCGTATAGGTCCAGAGAGATAGTCCTATATAAGCATGAGTGATAGCTATATGAGACAAATATCTGGATTAAAGGTGATTCAAATATTTAAACTAGATATCACGATATCGATAATATCATAACGCAAATTGGTGTATCAAACATGCATATTCATTTGAATTTGGGCACACGTGTAATGTTATATAGTTTATCAATATTGGTGATCCATAGATTCTTCAATTACAAATAATGCATGGTTTATATGCAATTAATGTCTAAACGGGATTACACTATATGTTGCGTGTGTGAAACACATTATACATGTTTGAGAAGTAAAAAAAAACCCGCATGAAACACACATTAATTGGAGATAGTTAGTGAGGAATGCATACATTGGATTTCAACATAAAGTGGTTTCAAATATTTGAAAATCCAAATTGATGGATACAACCTTATGAATCTGAGATCATGCCATTTGTAAACCATATTTATGTATAAATGGTGTTGTGCTTTTGAAAGTATATATAAAAAATGATGTATATAGAATGTAATTCCAATTGAAAATGGATCCCGCCCGAAAAAATAGAATACAAACGGGATTCGAATTGAGTTGGCACGGTAAACGTGCACTCTGCAAAATTTGAACGAAGGGGGGAAAGTCGCAGTAACCGCCCGAAACCAAAATCTGTGAGATGGAAATCACTACTGCCTATCCCTGCCACGCAAAGCCTATATGCTGGATTTCTATAGGTTTCGATAGGGGTAGGTTTGTAATTTCACCCAAACGTGGCGTAACCACCTCTCACCTGAATTCATACATGGTGGGCGCCAAAACACAGTGTGTCCTCGGCCGAAATCGACTCCCTCCCCGATTCATATTCATACACGGTGGGCGCCAAAAACAAACTCTCGTCGGCAAATATTCGGTGTATGCGAGATTACCGTCCTATCCCCAACCGACTAGTGTTGCTCTGATGTAGTAGAAAATTGAAACGGGGGCTAAGTTTGTAAATTTCCTCGCATTTGAGACAAGCGCGCCCTGAATACATGGTTCCCCCTTCCTCTCTACCTTCCTTTTCCCCATTCATGCTCCATGGGCGCCAAAACACCCTCTCGACCCCACCCTCCTCCGTCCGCCGCCGTCCGCCACCCCATCCACCGCCGTCCTCCTCCACCATGCCGGAGCTGATACCCCAACACCGCCGTCCATTACAAGAGATCGACCTCTCTCATCCACGGCTTCGGCCCGGGATCCTTGCATCCCGTCCTCTCGCTTCATCCCCGCCGTCGTCCACATTGCCGGCACCGCTCCTACGACCGTCTCGTCCACCGCACCTCGCCGCCACCGTCTACCTTCCTAGATCTGCTTCCACGCCGCCGACAGCCATCACTACCGCAGCACCATCAAATTATCAGTAGATGCGTACACGGCGCCACACCAGAGGCGGTACTCTTTCGTATCTGCTCAACTTATTTATCGCAGCAAGAAAATAGATCGCCACTGCTTTACTCTGATTTCTTGTCTTGGTTGCGAAGTTGCCTTTGTCCGGTTTGCACCTTCAGATCCGCCATGGCACGCTCAACACCATACTCGCAATGCTTATGGTTTTCCCCTTTTATATTCCACAATAGTTAAATCACAGTAGACTAAATTTCAAAATTGGGTCAGTCGATTTTTCAGAGCTCGCCGGAGTTCACCGGTGCGATCGAAGGGGCACGGGTGGGGACGGTGGTTGTGGGTGGTGGTGGTGGGGCCTCGTCGAACGAAGAAAACTCGACGCGGGTGGGGGTGGCGGAGGAACACAGGCGGTGGGGCCGGTGGGTCGGTCGGCGGCCCGTGCGGTGTTCTGTATGGGAAGCATAGTATGTTCCTTCTCAGGAAGGGGAGTAGGGACATCTATAGTCAACAGCTGATAGAGCTGGCATGTACGTGATCGATAGGCTTTCAATTACTAGCGGCAATACAACACCGTAATTTCCAGCCAGTTCCACTTTCCCGATTTATATATCCTGGTTATGGTGTACCCCTGTTATGTACACTATGGGGCTGTTTGGTTTGTGACTAACTTTGCCAAAGATTGCCACACCTAAGGTTAGGCAAGTTTGACCAACTTAGGTGAGTGTTTGGTTCAAGCCACATCTTAGGCAAGCCACACTTGGACCCTACATGGCATACACACAAAAAGTGTGGCAAGATTCCCTTAGGCTTGCCAACTTGTGGCTCTCATTTTGATGAACTAGCTTTTGTCAAGTTTGGCAAAAATGTGTGGCAAAGTGTGGCAATGCTAGTCCTAAAACCAAACAGCCCCTATGATCTACCTAGTTGCTGTGTGCTCTTGTTATCATGGTTTGGCAATAAACTCTCTATAAAGTATATTATGAACCTATCATCTGCCAGCTATCCTTACTTCTGGAGCCTATTTTTTGTGTACTTGTGCCAAATTATATAAATGCACGCACCATATTACAACACACATGAACTCTCTCATCAGAATCCAGTGATAGCACACAAGTGTTTACAGGGGCGCCCCTATATTAGAATATCATCTGCATTGCAAAGATAATCTCACAACTATTTACGTTTTCATGGTTCTTAGATATTATACGCAATTACAGTGAATATCAGAATCTGCGCATCAGAAGAATATTGTGGAACACTGCAATGACTTACAAAATTGGCAGCAAGGCATTGAGTGCCATTCTGGAAGCAATGAAACTCGTACGCTCCCCACATGTTGATTCTTGTTCAGAATATCATCCTAATGACTATTCTAACCTCGAGGAGTCAAAGGAAGATGGCCTGTCCTGTTCACCCATCAAGGTGCATGTTCTAATTTGGCAAGGTTTTATTGATTGCGTGTATCTTGCATATGTTGTCTTGCATTTCTTCTACTTTGTTGCACCGCCATCTGCTTAGTTTACTCATCATATATGTCGAGATGCCATGCCCATCCATTATCAATACATATTCCATCTATCATCATACCATGGTTTTCCACTCAAATGCTGTTCTTGTGCATCATACATCAAAAAGGAAGAGAGTGATTGCCGAACCTGAAGGAGCACCACCAAAGTCCTTGAAAAACGTGGTGGTGTCGGAGAAATCAGACAACACCCCACTTATATTGGTTGTACAACCAATGACACAAAACGTAGGACCGACTCCAGCAGACTATACCCATACTTCACTGGTCACACCACTATCCCCACCACACATGACCTGCACTCCAGCAAAAGGTATACCGATTTCATTTTCCATAGCACCAGCTATACCACAGAAAAATCCCACTCCAGCAAAAAGTACAGCAAGTCCACCGGCCGAAGACCTATCCCAACTGCAGAGACGGGCAATTCCTGCAGATTGGAACCCCATTCCATTTATTCCTAGTTTAAAAGACAATGCTTTCAATGTTGTTAGGGACTACGTGCATATATTCCCATCATGGGAGGATTATTGTGAAGACAAACACCATTTTCACATCTTCCTGTCCAACTTATGTGTAAGTGCTATTATTCATGGTTATTATTTTCTTATTTTCTGCTGATTGAACACATCAATGATTTACATTACATTGTTGTAACTAGGAGAGGGTCAATCTGGATAGTCATGACGAGCAAAGCTTGCTTGTGCTTTTCAAGGAAGCATTGCAGCAGTATCGGTGTTACCTGAGGAAATCACACTTTGATGACAAGTCTATAAATGAATTTCTGGTGAAGTCTCCTGTGCTAAATTTAGAAGACATTGAATGGAAAAACCTTGTTATGCACTGGTCTCGTTCCCAGGATGATGTACTGTCTATGAAATCACATGACAATTTGAACTTCTACTTTTCCGCATGTGCCTTATGGATCTTTTTTGCAGGAAATCTGCTCGAAGAAGAGTTCCGGTTTGACAAGAACGACATGATATCGCAAATATGCTGCCCGGTGCTTTGCTCTTGTTAGTACTTGTTGTCCTGTATCATTGTACTTGCATACATACCTGGTTCATTATGTGACAGCAGTATGCATGATATCTTGCTTATCAATTGTTCGCTCCAAATTATCCGATCTGTATGAATGGTTACATTAGTGTAGAATATATCCAATGCCAATGTTTTTTTAGCTCTGCATTGTTCTTGTAAGTACATGCTGTCCTTTATCAGTGTACTTATAATGACATGTGGTTGTTCATGTACCATCACTCTGCAGCTTATTTTCCTTTGCCCTCCATTTTCTACACATCAGATCTATATTTACTCTTACCATAAGGTTGGTACTGAAGAAGTTTAGCTGTGCATTGCTCTTGGCTGTACCTTTTGCCTATATCGTTGCACTTACATTTATAGCTACTTGGTTATGTAGCATCACTCTTCATCTTATCTTAAATATTCTCCATTTTTTCGTATATTATCACATCTATATTTACTCTTAACAAAATGTAGAATAAAGGCAATGCTTTTGAAGAAGATTCTGTGGTAAACTTCTTGAATTGCCCCCCCCATCAGCATGGACAAGGCCTCTATAGAGTCTGTCTTCACCAATAATGTAAGTTTTTCCATCTCAAGCCTTCAAACTTTGTTGTATATATTTGGTTAGGCATGACTGCAACAGCTGTTTATTTTTGGTGTTTGCATCAAATTGCCTGTTTAAAGTTTATTATATGTAGTTCATAAACAAAAGTTTGTCCTTTCTCAATTTAAGTTTTCAGTTGTACAACCAAGTTCCTTCTTCATACCATGTAAATTAAGCTATACAGAGCAAGTGATCTTCTTTTGCACTGCATGTATGCTTCTGTTCTTCATCCGTAATCCAGTGGTGTGGTGAACCTACCCACTACAGCACAATGTCATATTTTGCAATGTCTTAACTATGAACAATGTCATATCATTCTACTATTATTGAAACCGTCTCTTTATTTGCCAATCTGAAATGGTATAAATTGACAGCACACTAACCATTGATACTTATGAGTTCTTGATCTGTAATCCAGTGGTGTCGTGAAGCTGCCAACTCCTTCACAATGTCATTTCCTGCCATGTCTTGACCTGAACAATACCATATTGTGTTAATGCAAATTTAAAGTGTGTCACTTTATTCGTCAGTAAGAAATGTGATGAATTGTCAGCACTGATACTTTTATGTGCAAAACCTATCATCTGTCTGCTTGTTTATCTTTCAGAGTGAGGAAGATATAAGTGTTGAACAAGCGCAGTCTCATCATCTTGCTCAGCTGCTTGCGCTGCAGCTCCCCAGCAGGGCTAACCTTTCTTGAACTCTATTGAAGTGCTGTTGGTTTTGTATATTATTTTGTCAGCGTGTTTATTTGCACTGGTTGTGATCTTTGATGCCCAGTGTATGTAATCTACTGTCTGCTTGTGCTTTATTATCATAGTGGCGAACTTTGACGCCCAGTGGATGTAATATGCCGTAATTTCTTTATTGTATAGACTAGATTTTTTCTTATTCATGATGTTGCAGTTATTTTACTGTATATATATCCTGTCTTCGCAGTAAACCGGCCAAACCGTAAAATTACGGTACATAATCGGGCCGTCATGCAATCACGATGTAGGTTGGGCCTGAAACGTGCCGAACAGCTCACGGGCCGGCAGCAGTCCGAAATGAACCCTGGCCCATGATTGTGCGAACCAAATCACGGGCTTTTAACAGGCCAAAATTGTCTCGGTCGTTGTTTGGCACAATCAGATATCGGCTGCGAGCAGGCCGGATGCAAATCGGGCTGTAGTTTGGCCCAACTATATGACGGGCTTTTAACAGGCCGAAATTAATATAGGGCTGAAATGTTAAACAGGCCCTTAACAGGCCAAAACTAATATCAGGCCGAATTACTAAGTGGGCCTTTAGCAAGTGGGCCCAAAAGCATAGTGTCTAGTTAACGGGCCGAATCTGATATGGGCCATAATTGAGCCCAAAGCCTCTTAAAGGGCCGGACCTGATCTGGCCGTAATTTCGCCCAAAACGTGGTAGGCTTTTAACGGGTCGGATCTCATATGGGCCACTATTAGGCCCGGAGCGTGGCAGGCCATTAATGGACCGGATCAAATATGGGCCGACATTTGGCACAAAATATGGCAGCCAGTTAATGGGCCGGCCTACTAGGGTCCTCAAAATCTTGTGGGCCTACAGCTGGGCCGACCCATTAATGTCGGCAAAATCTTATGGGCCTTTAGCTGGGCCGGCCCATTATGATCCGCAAGAATCTTGTGGGCCTTTACCTGGGCTGGCCCATTATGGCACACAAAAATCTTGTGGGCCTTTACCTGGGCCGGCCCATTATGGCCTGCAAAATCTTTTGGGCCTTTAGCTGGGCCAGCCCATTATGGTCCGCAAAATCTCGTGGGCCTTTAGCTGGGCCGGCCCATTATGGTCCGCAAAATCTTGTGGGCCTTCAGTTGGGCCGGCCCATTTAAACTTGATGGGCCAGTCCACGTGTCAACATATCATAGGCGCGTCTCGCCCATTGGATGAGTGACACATGTGCCAACGCGGACCTGACACGTGTCTCCTCCAGCCAATGATGATTTTACACGTGGAAAATCCCCATTGGTCGGGGTTGTTAATGGGTTATCGGATCCAAAACCCGACCCGATAACTTAACGGTGTTCCGTTATGGTGGATGCCACGTGTCAGTCACCCTTGACGAAAGCACTTCTGTGATGCGCGATTTATCGTCATGGAAGTGGACACTTCCGTGATGATAATTTTGGTAATGTCATGGAACACTTCTACGACAGCACAAGTATGACTATCTTGATTCCGTCATAAATTTGTCATGGATGTACATGCATGAAAAAACGCGACCTACTGTGACAAACGCGACCTACCATTGATACTTATGAGTTCTTGATCTGTAATCCAGTGGTGTCGTGAAGCTGCCAACTCCTTCACAATGTCATTTCCTGCCATGTCTTGACCTGAACAATACCATATTGTGTTAATGCAAATTTAAAGTGTGTCACTTTATTCGTCAGTAAGAAATGTGATGAATTGTCAGCACTGATACTTTTATGTGCAAAACCTGTCATCTGTCTGCTTGTTTATCTTTCAGAGTGAGGAGGATATAAGTGTTGAACAGGCGCAGTTTCATCATCTTGCTCAGCTACTTGCGCTGCAGCTCCCCAGCAGGGCTAACCTTTCCTGAACTCTATTGAAGTGATGCCGGTTTTGTATATTATTTTTTCGGCATGTTTATTTACACTGGTGGCGATCTTTGATGCCCAGTGTATGTAATCTGCTGTCTGCTTGTGCTTTATTATCATAGTGACAAACTTTGATGCCCAGTGGATGTAATATGCCATAATTTCTTTATTGTATAGCCTAGGTTTTTTCTTATTCATGATGCTGCGGTTATTTTACTGTATATATATCCCGTCTTCGCAGTAAACTGGCCAAACCGTAAAATTATGGTACATAATCGGGCCGTCATGCAATCACGATGTAGGTTGAGCCTGAAACGTGCCGAACAGCTCACGGGCCGGCAGTAGCCCGAATGACCCTCGGCCCATGATTGTGCGAATCAAATCACGGGCTTTTAACTGGCCAAAAAATTGTCTCGGTCCTTGTTTGGCCCAATCAGATATCGGCTGCGAGCAGGCCGGATGCAAACCGGGCCGTAGTTAGGCCCAACTATATGACGGGCTTTTAACAGGCTGAAACTAATATAGGGCCGAAATGTTAAACGGGCCCTTAACAGGGCAAAACTAATATCAGGCCGAATTACTAAGTGGGCCTTTAGCAAGTGGGCCCAAAAGCATAGTGTGCAGTTGACGGGCCGAATATGATATGGGCCATAATTGAGCCCAAAGCCTCTTAAAGGACTGGACCTGATCTGGGCCGTAATTTGGCCCAGAACGTGGTAGGCCTTTAACGGGCCGGATCTCATATGGGCCACTATTAGGCTCGGAGCGTGGCAGGCCAATAATGGACCGGATCAAATATGGGCCGACATTTGGCCCAAAACATGGCAGGCAGTTAATGGGCCGGCCTACTAGGGTCCTCAAAATCTTGTGGGCCTACAGCTGGGCCGGCCCATTAATGTTGGCGAAATCTTGTGGGCCTTTAGCTGGGCCGGCCCATTAAGATCTGCAAGAATCTTGTGGGCCTTTACCTGGGCCGGCCCATTACGGCACACAAAAAACTTGTGGGCCTTTACCTAGGCCGACCCATTCCGGCCCACAAAATCTTGTGGGCCTTTAGCTGGGCCAGCCCATTATGGTCCGCAAAATCTCATGGGCCTTTAGCTGGGCCGGCCCATTATGGTCCGCAAAATCTTGTGGGCCTTTAGTTGGGCCGGCCCATTTAAACTTGTTGGGCCGTGCCATGTGTCGACGTATCATAGGCGCCTTCTGTCGAGTGAGTGGATGACATCTGTCCCGACGATGACCCGACACGTGTTTCCTCTAGCCAATGATGATTTTACACGTGGAAAATCCCCATTGGTCGGGGCTGTTAACGGGTTATCGGATCCAAAACCCAACCCGATAGCTTAACAGCGTTCCGTTACGGTGGATGCCACGTGTCGGTCACCCTTGATGAAAGCACTTCTGTGACGCGCGATTTATCGTCATGGAATTGGACACTTCCGTGATGATAATTTTGGTAATGTCATGGAACACTTCTACGACAGCACAAGTATGACTATCTTGATTCTGTCATAAATTTGTCATGGATGTACATGCATGACAAAAAAGCGACCTACTATGACAAACACGTATCATCACGGATGTGTATTTTTTTGTAGTGAACTTTCTGTATCCACAAGATCCCATCTTTGGGCCTGTCCCGGAGCTCCACCGGAGGGGGCATCGATCACGGAGGGCTTCTACATCAACACCATAGCCTCTCTGATGAAGTGTGAGTAGTTTACCTCAGACCTTCGGGTCCATAGTTATTAGCTAGATGACTTCTTCTCTCTTTTTGGATCTCAATACAAAGTTCTCCCCCTCTCTTGTGGAGATCTATTCGATGTAATCTTCTTTTACGGTGTGTTTGTTGAGACCGATGAATTGTGCGTTTATGATCAAGTTTATCTATGAACTATGTTTGAATCTTCCCTGAATTCTTTTATGTATGATTGGTTATCTTTGCAAGTCTCTTCGAATTATTAGTTTGGTTTGGCCTACTAGATTGATCTTTCTTGCAATGGGAGAAGTGCTTAGCTTTGGGTTCAATCTTGCGGTGTCCTTTCCCAATGACAGTAGTGGCAGCAAGGCACGTATTGTATTGTTGCCATTGAGGATAACAAGATGGGGTTTTCATCATATTGCATGAGTTTATCCCTCTACATCATGTCATCTTGCTTAAAGCATTACTCTGTTCTCTTGAACTTAATACTCTAAATGCATGCTGGATAGCGGTCGATGTGTGGAGTAATAGTAGTAGATGCATGCAGGAGTCGGTCTACTTGTCTCGGACGTGATGCCTATATACATGATCGTACCTAGATATTATCATAACTATGCTCAATTTTGTCAATTGCTCAACAGTAATTTCTTCACCCACCGTAAAATACTTATGCTCTTGAGAGAAGCCACTAGTGAAACCTATGGCCCCCGGGTCTATCTTCATCATATTAATCTTCCAACACTTAGTTATTTTCATTGCCTTTTATTTTACTTTGAACCTTTATCATAAAAATACCAAAAATCTTATCTTGTCATATCTATTAGATCTCACTCTCGTAAGTGACCGTGTAGGGGTTGACAACCCCTTATCGCGTTGGTTGATATGATTTATTTGTTTTGTGTAGGTGCGAGGGACTGGCGCGTAGCCTCCTACTGGATTGATACCTTGGTTCTCAAAAACTAAGGGAAATACTTACGCTACTTTTCTGCACCACCCTTTCCTCTTCAAGGGAAAACCAACGCAAGTGCTCAAGAGGTAGCAAGAAGGATTTCTGGCGCCGTTGCCGGGGAGGTCTACACAAAAGTCAACATACCAAGTACCCATCATAAACCCTTATCTCCCGCATTACATTATTTCCCATTTGCCTCTTGTTTTCCTCTCCCCCACTTCACCCTTGCCATTTTATTCGCCCTCTCTCTCTATCCTCCCTCTCTTTCTCTATTTGCCTCTTTTTGCCCATTTCTTGTTTGCTTGTGTGTTGGATTGCTTGCTTGTCACGATGGCTCAAGATAACACTAAATTGTGTGACTTTACCAATACCAACAACAATGATTTTATTAGCACTCCGATTGCTCCTCTTACCGATGCTGAATCTTGTGAAATTAATGCTGCTTTGCTGAATCTTGTCATGAAAGATCAGTTTTCCGGCCTTCCTAGTGAAGATGCCGCTACCCATGTGAATAGCTTTGTTGATTTGTGTGATATGCAAAAGAAGAAAGATTTTGATAATGATATTGTTAAATTGAAGCTATTTCCTTTTTCGCTTAGAGATCGTCCTAAAGCTTGGTTTTCGTCTTTGCCTAAAAATAGTATTGATTCTTGGAATAAGTGCAAAGATGCTTTTATCTCTAAGTATTTTCCTCCCACTAAGATCATCTATCTTAGAAACAATATTATGAATTTTAAGCAACTTGATCATGAACATGTTGCACAAGCTTGGGAGAGGATGAATTAATGATACGTAATTGCCCAACACATGGTTTGAATTTGTGGATGATTATACAAAACTTTTATGCCGGATTGAATTTTGCTTCTAGAAATCTTTAGATTCGGCCGCGGGAGGCACTTTTATGGAAATCACTTTAGGAGAAGCTACTAAACTCCTAGATAATATTATGGTTAATTATTATCAATGGCACACTGAAAGATCTACTAATAAAAAGTGCATGAGATAGAAGAAATTAATGTTTTGAGTGGAAAGATGGATGAACTTATGAAATTATTTGCTCATAAGAGTGTTTCTTCTGATCCTAATGATATGCCTTTGTCTACTTTGATTGAGAATAATAATGAATCTATGGATGTGAATTTTGTTGGTAGGAACAATTTTGGTAACAACGCGTACAATCCATGAGAATTTCCATTGATGAGTGCAAAGAAAGAACCGCTAGGATGCGTGCTAAGAAAGATTCCTTTATAAGAGCGTGTTCTTCTAGTTTCCATGATAATCAATATGAAGATCTAAAAGTTATTGATGTGCCCCCTGTTAAAAATTTGTTTTGCAATATGAATCTTGATAATGATGGGACTGAATATGATCCACCTTTACATAGACGGTGTTCCAAAAATTCGGAGTCTTTAGATTTTGATGCTAAAATTGTTAAAAGTGGGATTGAAGAAATCAAAACTTCAAATAGTAATGAACCCACTATCTTGGATTTCAAGGAATTTAATTATGATAATTGATCTTTGATAGATTGTATCTCCTTGTTGCAATCCGTGCTAAATTCTCCTCATGCTTATAGTCAAAATAAAGCTTTTACCAAACATATCATTGATGCTTTGATGCAATCTTATGAAGAAAAACTTGAGTTGGAAGTTTCTATCCCTAAAAAACTTTATGATGAGTGGGAACCTACTATTAAAATTAAAATTAAAGATCATGAATGCTATGCTTTGTGTGATTTGGGTGCCAATGTTTCCACGATTCCAAAAACTTTGTGTGATTTGTTAGGTTTTCGTGATTTTGATGATTGCTCTTTAAATTTGCACCTTGCAAATTCCACAATTAAGAAACCTATGGGAAGAATTAATGATGTTCTTACTGTTGCAAATAGGAATTATGTGCCAGTAGATTTTATCGTTTTTGATATAGATTGCAATCCTTCATGTCCTATTATTCTTGGTAGACCTTTCCTTAGAACGATTGGTGCGATTATTGATATGAAGGAAGGAAATATTAGATTCCAATTTCCGTTAAGGAAAGGCATGGAACACTTTCCTAGAAAGAAAATTAAATTACCTTATGAATCTATTATTATAGCCACTTATGGATTACCTACCAAAGATGGCAATACCTAGATCTATCCTTGCTTTTTATGCCTAGCTGGGGGCGTTAAATGATAGCGCTTGTTGGGAGGCAACCCAATTTTATTTTTATTCCATGCTTTTTTCTCCTGTTTAGTAATAAATAATTTATCTATCATCTGTTTTGGTTGTGTTTTTTGTGTTTAGTTAGTGTTTGTGCCAAGTAGAACCGTTGGGAAGACTTGGGGAAAGTCTTGTTAATCTTGCTGTAAAAAACAGAAACTTTAGCGCTCACGAGAACTGCTGCCATTTTTATTTAGAAAGTGTTATTCAGTTAATTCTTTTTTAAGATGATTAATAGATAAATTACTCACGTCCAACAATTTATTTTAGAATTTTTGGGGTTCCAGATCTTGCGCTAGCTACAGATTACTACAGACTGTTCTGTTTTTGACAGATTCTGTTTTTTGTGTGTTGTTTGCTTATTTTGATGAATCTATGGCTAGTAAAATAGTTTATAAACCATAGAGAAGTAGGAATGCATTAGGTTTAACACCAATATAAATAAATAATGAGTTCATTACAATACCTTGAAGTGGTCTTTTGTTTTCTTTCACTAACGGAGCTCACGAGATTTTCTACTTTAAGTTTTGTGTTGTGAAGTTTTCAAGTTTTGGGTAAAGATTTGATGGATTATGGAACAAGGAGTGGCAAGGGCCTAAGCTTTGGGATGACCATGGCACCCCCAAGATAATCTAAGGACACCTAAAAGCCAAAGCTTGGGGATGCCCCGGAAGGCATCCCCTCTTTCGTCTACTTCTATTGGTAACTTTACTTAGAGCTATTTTTTTATTCACCACATGATATGTGTTTTGATTGGAGCGTCTTGTATGATTTGAGTATTTATTTTTCAGTTTACCACAATCATCTTTGCTGTACACACCTTTTGAGAGAGACACACATGATTCGGAAATTATTAGAATACTCTATGTGCTTCACTTATATCTTTTGAGTTATATAGTTTTGCTCTAGTACTTCACTTATATCTTTTAAGAGCACGGTGGTGGATTTGTTTTATAGAAACTATTGATATCTCATGCTTCACTTATATTATTTTGAGAGTATTAAATAGCATGGTAATTTGCTTAAATAATCCTAATATGCTTGGTATACAAGATTAATAATAAAATTCTCTTATGAGTGTGTTGAATACTGTGAGAAGTTTGATAGTTGATAATTGTTTTGAGATATGGAGATGGTGATATTAGAGTCATGATAGTTGAGTAGTTGTGAATTTGAGAAATACTTGTGTTAAAGTTTGTGATTCCCGTAGCATGCACATATGGTGAACCGTTATGTGATGAAGTCGGAGCATGATTTATTTATTGATTGTCTTCCTTATGAGTGGCGGTCAGGGACGAGCGATGGTCTTTTCCTACCAATCTATCCCCCTAGGAGCATGCGTGTAATACTTTGCTTTGATAAATTGTAGATTTTTGCAATAAGTATGTGAGTTCTTTATGACTAATGTTGAGTCCATGGATCATATGCACTCTCACCCTTCCACCATTGATAGCCTCTCTAATACCGTGCACCTTTCGCCGGTATCAGACACCCACCATATACCTTCCTCAAAACAGCCACCATACCTACCTATCATGGCATTTCCATAGCCATTCCGAGATATATTGCCATGCAACTTTCCATCGTTCTGTTTACTATGACACGCTCCATCATTGTCATATTGCTTTGCATGATCATGTAGTTGACATTGTATTTGTGGCAAAGCCACCGTTCATAATTCTTTCATACATGTCACTCATGAGTCATTGCATATACCGGTACACCGCCGGAGGCATTCATATAGAGTCATATCTTGTTCTAAGTATCGAGTTGTAATTCTTGAGTTGTAAGAAAATAAAAGTGTGATGATCATCATTATTAGAGCATTGTCCCAAGTGAGGAAAGGATGATGGATACTATGATTCCCCCACAAGTCGGTCTGAGACTCCGGACGAAAAATAAAATAAAATAAAAAGAGGCCAAAGAAGCCCAAATAAAAAATGAGAGAAAAAGAGAGAAGGGACAATGCTACTATCCTTTTACCACACTTGTGCTTCAAAGTAGAACCATGATCTTCATAATAGAGAGTCTCCTATGTTATCCCTTTCATATATTAGTGGGAATTTTTCATTATAGAACTTGGCTTGTATATTCCAATGATGGGCTTCCTCAAAATGCCCTAGGTCTTCGTGAGCAAGCGAGTTGGATGCACACCCACTTAGTTACTTTTGTTGAGCTTTCATATACTTATAACTCTAGTGCATCCGTTGCATGGCAATCCCTACTCACTCACATTGATATCTATTGATGGTCATCTCCATAGGCCGTTGATACGCCTAGTTGATGTGAGACTATCTTCTCCCTTTTTGTCTTCTCCACAACCACCATTCTATTCCACCTAAAGTGCTATGTCCATGGCTCATGCTCATGTATTGCGTGAAGATTGAAAAAGTTTGAGAATGTCAAAAGTATGAAACAATTGCTTGGCTTGTCATCAGGCTTGTGCATGATTTAAATACTTTGTGTGGTGAAGATAGAGCATAGCCAGACTATATGATTTTGTAGGGATAACTTCCTTTAGCCATGTTATTTTGAAGAGACATAATTGCTTAGTTAGTATGCTTGAAGTATTATTATTTCTATGTCAATATTAAATTTTTGTCTTGAATATTTTGGATCTGAATATTCATACCAAAATTAAGAAGAATTACATTAAAATTATGCCAACTAGCATTCCACATCAAAAATTCTGTTTTTTTATCATTTACCTACTCGAGGACGAGCAGGAATTAAGCTTGGGGATGCTTGATACGTCTCCAACGTATCTACATTTTTTTATTGCTCCATGCTATATTATCTTCTATTTTGGACATTATTGGGCTTTATTATTCACTTCTATATTTTTTTGGGACTAACCTATTAACCGGAGGCCCAACCCAAAATTGCTATTTTTTTTTACCTATTTTAGGGTTTCGAAGAAAAGGAATATCAAACGGAGTCCAAACAGAATGAAACCTTCGGGAACGTGATTTTTGGAATGAACAAGATCCAGGAGACTTGGACCCTATGTCAAGTAACCAACAGGGAAGCCACGAGGTAGGGGGCGCACCTACCCCCCCAGGCGCGCCCTCCACCTTCGCGGGCCCCCTGTTGCTCCACCGACGTACTTCTTCCTCCTATATATACCTACGTACCACCAAATGATCAGATACGGAGCCAAAACCCTAATTCAACCGCTGCAACTTTCCGTATCCACGAGGTCCCATCTTGGGGCCCGTTCCGAAGCTCCGCCGGAGGGGGCATCGATCACGGAGGGCTTCTACATCAACACCATAGCCTCTCCGATGAAGTGTGAGTAGTTTACCTCAGACCTTCGGGTCCATAGTTATTAGCTAGATGGCTTCTTCTCTCTTTTTGGATCTCAATACAAAGTTCTCCCCCTCTCTTGTGGAGATCTATTCGATGTAATCTTCTTTTGCGGTGTGTTTGTTGAGACCGATGAATTGTGGGTTTATGATCAAGTTTATCTATGAACTATATTTGAATCTTCTCTGAATTCTTTTATGTATGATTGGTTATCTTTGCAAGTCTCTTCGAATTATCAGTTTGGTTTGGCGTACTAGATTGATCTTTCTTGCAATGGGAGAAGTGCTTAGCTTTGGGTTCAATCTTGCGGTGTCCTTTCCCAGTGACAGTAGGGGCAGCAAGGTATGTATTGTATTGTTGCCATCAAGGATAACAAGATGTGGTTTTCATCATATTGCATGAGTTTATCCCTCTACATCATGTCATCTTGCTTAAAGCGTTACTCTGTTCTCTTGAACTTAATACTCTAGATGCATGCTGGATAGCGATCGATGTGTGGAGTAATAGTAGTAGATGCAGGCAGGAGTCAGCCTACTTGTCACGGACGTGATGCCTATATACATGATCATACCTAGATATTCTCATAACTATGCTCAATTCTGTCAATTGCTCAACAGTAATTTGTTCACCCACCGTAAAATACTTATGCTCTTGAGAGAAGCCACTAGTGAAACCTATGGCCCCCGGGTCTATCTTCATGAAATTAATCTTCCAACACTTAGTTATTTTCATTGCCTTTTATTTTATTTTGCATCTTTATCATAAAAATACCAAAAATATTATCTTATCATATCTATCAGATCTCACTCTCGTAAGTGACCGTGTAGGGATTGACAACCCCTTATCGCGTTCGTTGCGAGGATTTATTTGTTTTGTGTAGGTGCGAGGTACTGGCGCGTAGCCTCCTACTGGATTGATACCTCGGTTCTCAAAAACTGAGGGAAATACTTACGCTACTTTGCTGCACCACCCTTTCCTCTTCAAGGGAAAACCAACGCAAGTGCTCAAGAGGTAGCAACATCCAAGAAGGATATAAGAAAATCTTTCATATAAAGTGCATCGAATACTATGTGAAGTTTGATTCCTTATGATTGTTTTGAGATATGAAGATGGTAATATTAGAGTCATGCTAGGGAGTAATTGTGAATTGGTAGAAATACTTGTGTTAAAGTGTGTGATTCACGTAGCATGCACGTATGGTAAACCATTATGTGATGAAGTCAGAGCATGATTTATTTATTGATTGTCTTCCTTACGAGTGGCGGTTGGGGATGAGCGATGATCTTTTCCTACCAATCTATCCCCCTAGGAGAATATGTTTATAACTTTGTTTCGATAACTAATAAATTTTTGCAACAAGTATGTGAGTTCTTTATGACTAATGTTGAGTCCATGGATTATACGCACTCTCACCCTTCCACCATTGCTAGCCTCTCTAGTACCGCGCAACTTTCGCCGATGCATTAAACACCATCACCTTCCTCAAAACAGCCACCATACCTACCTATTATGGCATTTCAATAGCCATTCCAAGATATATTGCCATGCAACTTTCCACCGTTTCAATTATTATGACACGCTTCATCATTGTCATATTGCTTTGCATGATCATGTAGTTGGCATCGTATTTGTGGCAAAGCTAACTTTCATTTTTTATACATGTCACTCTTAATTCATTGCACATCCCGGTACACCGCCGAAGGCATTCATATAGAGTTATATTTTTGTTCAAAAATCGAGTTGTAATTCTTGAGTTGTAAGTAAATAAAAGTGTGATGATCTTCATTATTAGAGCATTGTCCCATGTGAGGAAAGGATGAAGGAAGCTATGATTCCCTCACAAGTTGGGATCAGTCTCCGGACTTTATAAAAAAAATGAAAGAGGCGAAAGAAGCCCACAAAAAAATAAAATAGGCCAAAGAAGCCCACCCAAAAAATGAGAGAAAAGAGAGGAGGGGCAATGTTACTATCATTTTTCCACACTTGTGCTTCAAAGTAGCACCATGATCTTCATGATAGAGAGTCTCCTATGTTGTCACTTTCGTATACTAGTGGGAATTTTTCATTATAGAACTTGGCTTGTATATTCCAATGATGGGCTTCCTCAAATTTCCCTAGGTCTTCATGAGCAAGCGAGTTGGATGCACACCCACTTAGTTTCTTTTTGAGCTTTCATACACTTATAGCTCTAGTGCATCCGTTGCATGGCAATCCCTAATCACTCACATTGATATCTATTGATGGACATCTCCATAACCCGTTGATACGCCTAGTTGATGTGAGACTATCTCCTTCTTTTTGTCTTCTCCACAACCACCATATTCTGTTCCACCTATAATGCTATATCCACGGCTCACACTCACGTATTGCGTGAAAGTTGAAAAAGTTTGAGAACATCAAAAGTAAGAAACAATTGCTTGGCTTGTCATCAGAGTTGTGCATGAGTTAATTCTTTGTGTATCGATATGGAGCATAGCCAGACTATATGATTTTGTAGGGATAACTTTCTTTGGCCATGCTATTTTGAGAAGACATGATTTCTTTATTAGTATGCTTGAAGTATTATTGTTTTTATGTCAATATTAAACTTTTGTTTTGAATCTTATGGATCTGAATATTCATGCCACAATAAAGAAAATTACATCGATACATATGTTAGGTAGCATTCCACATCAAAACTTTTGTTTTTATCATTTACCTACTCGAGGACGAGCAGGAATTAAGCTCGGGGATGCTTGATACGTCTCCAATGTATCTATAATTTTTTATAGTTGCATGCTATTATATTATCGGTTTTGGATGTTTTATATGCATTATTATGCTATTTTATATTATTTTTGGACTAAGTTATTAACCTAGAGCCCAGTGCCATTTTTCCTTGTTTTTGAGTTTCGCAGAAAAGGAATATCAAACAGAGTCCAAACGGAATAAAACTTCACGATGATTTTTCTTGGACTAGAAGACACCCAGGGGACTTGGAGTCCAAGTCAGAAGAGCCGCGAGGCGGCGGCAAGGGTGGAGGGCGCGTGATAGGGGGGCCTACCTTGTGGGCCCCCCGAGGACCTTCTGACCGAGCCCTTCATCCTATATATTCACATATATTCCAAAACCCTTCAGGGGATCCACGAAACCACTTTTCCACTGCTGCAACCTTCTGTACCCGTGAGATCCCATGTTGGGGCATTTTCTGGCAATCTGCCGAAGGGGGAATCGATCACGGTGGGCTTCTACATCAACCCTATTGCCCTTCCGATGAAGCATGAGTAGTTTAACACGGTCTAGTAGCTAGATGGCTTCTTCTCTCTCTCTCTCTCTCTCTCTCTCTCTCTCTCTCTCTCTCTCTTTGATTCTCAATACCATGTCCGCCTTGATGTTCTTGGAGATCTATCCGATGTAATCTTATTTTGCAGTGTGTTTGTCGAGATCCAATGAATTGTGGATTTATGATCAGATTATCTATGAATATTATTTGAATCTTCTCTGAATTCTTATATGCATGATTTGATATCTTTGTATTTCTCTTTGACTTATCGGTTTGGTTTGGCCAACTAGATTGGTTTTTCTTGCAATGTGAGAGGTGCTTAGTTTTGGGTTCAATCTTATGGTGTCCTCACCCAGTGACAAAGTAGGGGTAGCGAGGCACGTATTTGTATTGTTGCCATCAAGGATAAAAAGATGCGTTTTTCATCATATTGCTTGAGTTTATCCCTCAACATCATGTCATCTTAATTAATGCATTACTCTGTTCTCTTGAACTTAATACTCTAAATGCAGGCAGGAGTCGGTCGATGTGTGGAGTAATAGTAGTAGATGCAGGCAGGAGTCGGTCTACTTGACACGGACGTGATGCCTATATGCATAATCATTGCCTTCGATATCGTCATAACTTTGCACTTTTCTATCAATTGCTCGATAGTAATTTGTTCACCCGCATATTATTTGCCTTTATGAGAGAAGCCTCTAGTGGAACCTATGGACCCCGGGTCTATTTTCCATCATATTAGTTTCCGATCTACTATTTTGCTATCTTTTATTTTCAGATCTATAAACCAGAAACTCCAAAATATTTTATCTTTTATTTAGTTTTATCTATCTCTATCAGATCTCACCTTTGCAATTGACCTTGAAGGGATTGACAACCCCTTTATCGTGTTGGGTGCAAGTGTTTGATTGTTTGTGCAGATACATAGATTGGGGACTTGCTTGTACCTCCTACTGGATTGATACCTTGGTTCTCTAACTAAGGGAAATACTTATCTCTACTTTGATGCATCACCCTTTCCTCTTGAAGGGAAAACCAACGCAATCTCAAGAAGTAGTAGGTTCTCGCCCTCCGAGAGACATGGAGGCCAAGGACTAGAGGGCCAAAGAAGAAGAAGGAGGCCTCTCTGCCCTCCCTTTCAGTGGCGCCGAAGTGCCACCGAGGGAACCATCATCATCTCCAACAAATTCACTCGCTTCATCAACATCTTCATCACCTCCCTATGACCCCTCTCTATTTAGTGGTCCACTCTCCCGCAACATGCTATAATCCCTACTTGAACATGGTGTTTGATGCTATATATTATTTACCGATGATCTATTGCATTTCTATTATGCCTGAGTAATTTATTTTGGGACAGTTACACTTCTCCCCTTAACTTGAACCACCACCTGCCATTTGCCCCTAAAATTCTGGTATGTTCCAAAATACCTTTCTCTCGTCTGTGGCCCTTAAAAATCCCCTCCCGGCCCATTTTCGTTGGATCAATGGTCTTTGACCAATAACTAGGCGTCGGGTGGACATTGTTGCCCTTGGTTCTTACATGTGGGCCATAGCAAAACGTTATCCACTTGCTCACTTTGTTTCTCCCTTGTGATGCATCTCTTCTCTCTGTTTCCCTTCTTGGCGATCGAAACCCTAACCCAAGCTCGCCCCAAATCTCTTCATGAATGGTCCAGTATCCATGGCAGGTCTATAGGAGTGCGGGTTGGGGCGGATCCTGCTATATGGCAAGGTTTGGCGGACACCATACCTAAAATTTGGCAAAAATATTGCATATAATATACTGTATGTATGAAGCTTTGAGCTGAGTAAATGGAGTTTTGATCAGTTTCGTTAATTTCCAGGAGGGAGATCGCAGGGGGTGACTCATGGCCTCCAATGTATTTTGCCAGGTAGTTGTGTTGTTACGTACGTATTTTCTGCCTCCTAATTAACTGCCACTCAAGGAGAGAATTAGGCAATAGGTGACTTGCATCTCATAAGCCCATGACCCACAAGCCCATGTTCTAAACGAGGGCACCATTGATAGCCAATTGCGAATCAATTCACATGTACTAGTTGACTGGAGACACATGATCTGTTTCCTTCGAGGGCGGCTGATCAGGAATGGCCTCGCCACCGCCGCTCAAGCTAGTCTCTAGTTGTGTGACGAGCAGTGCCAACTCCGCAAAATTGATAGCCTCGCTGATTTCCATCTCTCCAGCAAAGAAGCTAGATCTTATCGAACTCGAGTCGTCTAAGGTATTACTATATATTACTAGGAACAATGGCTACAACTCCAAACTCGCGGCAATCACTACTACAGGATGCTGCTAACGTGATGTAGGATCGAAAGTATGTCTAGAGGGGGGTGATTAGACTACTTGACCAAATAAAAATCTAGCCTTTTCCCAATTTTAAGTCTTGGCAGATTTTAGCAACTTAGCACAATTCAAGTAATCAACCTACACATGCAATTCTAAGAGTATAGCAGCGGAATGTAAAACATTGCAGATGAAGGTAAAAGGACGAGTTTGGAGGGAGCAAACGCAATGTAGACACAGAGATTTTTGGCGTGGTTCCGATAGGTGGTGCTATCGTACATCCATGTTGATGGAGACTTCAACCCACGAAGGGTAACGATTGCACGAGTCCACGGAGGGCTCCACCCATGAAGGGTCCATGAAGAAGTAACCTTATCTATCCCACCATGGCCATTGCCCACGAAGGACTTGCCTCACTAGGGTAGATCTTCATGAAGTAGGCGATCTCCTTGCCCGTACAAACTCCTTGGTTCAACTCCACAATCTTGACGGAGGCTCCCAAGTGACACCTAACCAATCTAGGAGACACCACTCTCCAAAAGGTAATAGATGGTGTGCTGATGATGAACTCCTTGCTCTTGTGCTTCAAATGATAGTCTTCCCAACACTCAGCCCTCTCTCATAGGATTGGATTTGGTAGAAGGATGATTTGAGTGGAAAGCAACTTGGGGAAGGCTAGAGATAAGGATTTATGTGGTTGGAATGGAATATCTTGACCTCAACACAAGTGTAGGTGGTTCTCTCTCAGAAAATATATGTTGGAAGTGTAGGCATGTTCTGATGGCTCTCTCCACGAATGAAGAGTGGGTGGAGGGGTATATATAGTGTAGCGAACCGACCCAAATGGATCAAGTCTCTGTGCTTAAGTGTCATCCCTGGATCGGTATGCTGACACACACAGTACTCGAGGATTTATAACAGAGGTAAATCACATGTATAAAGTAATGTAAATACTATTACCTCAATCCAAAATAGCGGAAGTAACAACAAGGTTGTGGATTCCCATCAACACCAACGGCAAAGTTGAGTGTAGAAATCGTAACCCTAACGTATCACTTACTCGTCGTAAGAATCCTGCAACATGAGACGTTGCAGCCACAAAGGGTCAGTACATTGAATGTACTGGTAAATTCACACCATAGGACAATGATGAATAAAGGCTATCACTACATGCATATTTGGCTGGTGGAAAAGCTCTATAGTTATAATGTTTTTGCCAAAAGCCAATTTTTCCCTACATCAGGAATATATTTTATTTAACTACAAAATTGATTGAAAACATTGAGAAGGTTCCTCCAACTCAATCCCAAAATAATAATCATTAACCCCATCAAATTAATTAAAGTAAAGTGTTGAGATCAACCTGATAATTCAAGAACCAGATACTCGAGATGTCCATAACCGGGGACACGGCTAATCATGATTAGTTTGTACACTCTGCAGAGGTTTGCGAACTTTTCCCCATAAGACTCGAATACATCCATGGTCGAAGATTCGAGACACAGTCTATCTGAAGCATTAACTCTCTACTCTGCATAGACAGTACCACCTACAACCCACTACGTCTGCTAGTCTACCTCTTTGAGAGCTTCACGCAACTTACTCAACTATGCCAGAGCCCATAATGGCTTGTGGCTGCACACGGAAGTTTCTAGCATGAATAATCTTATGATCCCTTTGAGCCTGGGTGGCATTCCATAGGGTGATCACACAGATCCTCCGGGATCCCCTTGGGCAAGCGTTGGGTTCTCCAGGTGCCCAGGCAAACCACTGGGTACTCCAGGGTGCCCCAACCAATCCACCTAGATGTGTATTAAAGTAGCCACCTTAAGTTAACCATTAATAATAGCTCTCACATCTGTCATGAACCACTCAAACCAAACCACGTCTACGAGCATAGCATAGCAGTATAAGCATAATGTAGAAGTAACTCCCAAGGTTTGAATGCAGGACAACAGGTTCCTACTCATGCAATGTTTGAGGGTGAAACTAATGCATAAAAACTGGGTATGGAAGGGATATGATCAAAGTGTGAACTTGCCTTGTACGGTTGATGAAGATGATTCGCACTCATAACTCCTGATAGTTCTACTCGTCACACTCCAGTCAATCTATCGTGAGCAAGAAATAGTAACCACACATAAGCAATCACTCAAAAGATCGAAAAGAACGAAGAAGACAGTTCGGAAAACATCAAAACCAAGCAAATAACTCTTGCAACATAAAACTATTTCTAACAGTACCAAAATTATGTGAATTTGGCCTTATCAAAAAGTTTAGGTCAAGAGCTTCGGTTTGCAAAAAGAATCAATTAAATCAGAGTTATAAAACTCAAGTTATGATGAAAAGAAGTTTGAACATAAAACTGGTTGAATTCAAATTTTAAACTTTCAAAAACATGTTTAAGTTGTTTTACTGGATAGAGGGGATCAAGACGAAGAAGTGGGCGTTGGTTTTGTTGGATTTGGATAAACGGTGTAAAAGTTGAGAGTTTGAAGACTAGGGACTAAACTGTAAGAAAAGAATTCACAGATAGGTCCCTGGCCGAAATTAAAAAGAAAAAGAAAAAGCTATCGAGCGAACACTCGCTAACAGAACATAACAAACAAATTTGTTCGTTAATAAAACCAATCGGGTGAACGTTCACTACATAACTAAACAAAAAAATAAGATCTACGTTTTTTGTAGAAAACCGATCTAGGGTTTTTTAACCGAAAGAAAAAGCGGCGGCTTTTACCGGCTCGGGCAAAATAAACTGGCGGCGGTGGTGGTTTTCCGATGGCTCTCTAGTGAGGCGGTGATGGCAGTGATTGCGGCGGATCTCGCCGATGGCTTCGACGGCGAGTGGAGGCGGCGGCGAGGTGGCGACGGTGGCGCGCGAGGTGGAGGCGTGGGCGGAGTGCGGCGACGGTGGTGGTGCAGAGCAGTGGTGGCGGCAGTTGACGAAGGCGGCGGCGGCTGTGGGCTCTTGCGGCTCGGCGAGATGCGGGAGGCGGCGGCGCGAGTAGAGGGAGGGCGGCGCTCTTTAAGGGCGCCGGGGCGAGGTGGTGGCATGGGCGAGGGGGCAGAGGAGGCCGGAGGCGGCACGACGTCCATGGCGGCACGGTGCCGGACTCGGGAGGAGTCCCGGCCGGGGACGGGAGGAAGGCGGCGCGCTGGGTGGGCTGTCGCCTTGGGCCGGCCCAGTTCGGCAAGAAAGGAAGTTTCCTTTTTTTAACACAGACAAACGAGAATAATGAAAAAAAAGAAACAAAAAATATTATATAGGCATATAATATATCAAAATTTTCAGAAAAAGATTTTCTACAACGTGGACATTTTTGTAAAGTCAAATTAAATCGAGAAAAATTCAAATAATTCAAAGAGTGCTACTTCCCTACTAAAATCCAATAAAAATCATTTTAAAAATACCAAAATGACTTCAAATTTATTTATCTCCAATTTTCTGATGTAGGGAATCATGTTACCCTATTTTCCATATATTTTTATTTTGGAGAAGAATAATTTGAATAAAACCCAAATAACTCCAAATTGAAAATAATTTCAGAAGGACTTTGAATTTGATCCTTTTAAACTTCCAACTCATATTTCATATGTTTTGAAGAAGTCATTTTATCTTCTCTCATGAAAATCATTGAGTTGCTTAAAGTTCTGAATTTGAAATATTTTCAAATGAAATACAAATGTTTTGAAAAACCCTTTTTCATGTATTTAAATGGAAGAAGTCATGTTATCTTCTCCCTAGGGTTTTGTATTTGAAAAGAATTTGAATTCACGGAGATCATAAAAGAAAATGAAAGTTTGGGAAAGTCCTTTTATTCCCTCTCATTTAACTTTCAAAAAGTTTTGAATTCACTCACTTTCTGTTAATCAATCACACAACAATCATACAAACTATCTATTTAATATAACATTCCAAAATTTAGAATTTTGGGATGTTACAAACCTACCACCCTTAAAATGAATCTCGTCCTCGAGATTCAGAGAGGCTAAAGAGAAATAGGTTAGGTTTGGGGGTCTTCTCAAAATCCATCGATCGTCTCCGGGGGTCTCGATTGCTACCACCCTTAGAAGCATGGTTACAGTTCCATCAAAATTCATGTACTCCATCCTTATTGTTGACACTGTCGGTCTTCTCAGGTCTTCAGGATAATTCCTTCTTTGGGCTCTTCCGATAGTGGCATACCCTTTTCCTCAATTCTTCTGTCCTTTCATCTTGGTAAGGTTCTTCGGTGACTGGGCCTTCTTAGCTGATGGGTCTGGCGGCAATACTAAACAACTATCGATATCTCATGATGGTCTACAATTTATGGTTTCTCTTGCAGGAAAAAGGGTCTGGGTTTGAACCTCACCATATATCCTACGATTGGCAAAAACTGCCTCGTACAAGGGAAAATTGTCATACCATTCTAAGTCAAACAAGGTTTAGTATCATCGTCTCTCTACTATAGGTAAGTCACTCAGATTTACCATCCCATATAGCAAGGCGAATAATAAGAGTAAGTCGGTATGGTGATCAATCCATCCAGCACCCAAATCATTACCCGGTATATGGTTTAGCGAATCTCGCATTCTAACACTCGGTCATCCTCACAAGCATTGCAGAATTTCTCTTGTCGACGAACTAAGTTCGGAAAAATCCATTGATTCTGCAAGCCAAACAAAACATCTATCGTTCCTTCACAACTCTCAGGTTTTGTGTTACTCCTATAAGACCATCTGTCAAAAACCGTAACTCCTTCCAGGGTTTTTCTTCAGCAAGAGTGTGCTTTCTTCTTAGCAGTACCTGGGGCCTGTGGGTTATGGCCCATCTCATCACTTGTAAACCTTGAACTCATCATCGGGGCAACTGCTCATTATTCCAACATCCAGCTTCCTAGCATACTTAAATCCATCCAATCGTACTGTCTCTCGTCCTTCTATTGGCACCAAACTAAGACGTGATTACTCCGTCTCATCATGGAGTTACAATTGCTCCTTATTACCAACATTATACCTCCTCTATATCCAATAGTACTTCACCCCTTCATACTCTTGGGGTATTCCACATATCGAGACAAAACTCGTACGTATTTTGTCAGAAGTCCACTCTGTGGTGTATCATTATCCTTTCCAGGGGTCAAGGGTTCTCACAGGGTACTACCACCCTTAAAATGCTCCAATTCTTCCATAGACCATATTTCTCATATCCTCGAAAATGGTCAAAATCTTTCTTCATAGGGTATCAACTCATAAAATCCAAATCAGTACCAATGATGCTAACTTTATTGATTCTCGAATTAATTCAATCTCCTGTAATTTCCATTACATGCCTCGACTCAACACCTCAATAATAAAGGAAAAGCTCTCACCACCACACTTCTCACAGACACAACTAATTACCACAAGTCTCCTTCTCCTTGGGACAATCTCTGGCAAACTGCCCTGCTTCATTACAACGAAAACATATTACTTTTGACAAGTCCTGAGGTTTCCTTTTTGGGCAACTGTTGAGGTAGTGCCCTGACTCCTTGCACCTGTAACAGGTGATATGACTCAGGTCCTTCCTGGAATTCAATCTAATTCTCTTCCTGGAATTTGCCGTTCCAATCAGGGCTTCTATTTCCTGTGGGCCATACTCTACTTCCTCCGTCGGGAATTCTACTAGATCCCCATTCATACAATTCTGGGAGATGTGTCCTTCTTCTCCACATGAATAACATGACTTGGTGTAGGGTTTAATTGGTTCTTCTTTGGGTGTGTCCACCACCTCTTCCTTCATCACAGATTCTTCTAAAATTTCCATGTGGGCTCCTTTCATTGCTTCTTTCTTCTGCTGGATAGTTCGTTGTACCATGGGGTAAAGGTCACACTGAGTAGGGTAGTGGGTAGTCCCTTCACATAAGAAACAAGTAATCTGCCTGGTTTGGCATTCTTCAGCTGGGTGACTTTCTTCACAATTAGGGCATTCATCCTTGTGTTCTTTATGGTTGTGTCCTATTTCTCCACAAAGCTTGCATGCACAGGGTTTCTTCATATCCTTTCCAGAAGGCTTCAATTTCTGGGACACAAACTGAGACTTTAGCAAAGTCAACTTAAATTCTTTCCAAGTGGTTACTCCTTGTCATCCATTGATGGTTTGGTACATCCTCCACCAAGTAGCAGCACCTCTTTCAAAGCACTTAAGAGCATGCTGGGACATATCCTTTCCGGCTATAGTGTTATTCTCCATATGATCCTCCATGTTCTGAATCCATTGGTCTGTCTCCAATTGACTCATCGGTCCAGAAAAATATGGTTTCATCTCCATTCATCCTCTATTGGTTCCAAGGGTTTTGGGGTGGGATAATAGAGATAGAGAGGGATGCACACAATACAAACAAAAGTTTTGAAAAGACAGATTTTAATTGTGGCTGTCGGAAAAACATCAAACAAGTGACAGCTCACAATCGCCGCATCTAACGCAGGTATATAATCGGGGTTTGGGCTTCTAAAGGTCAACGAATCTTCAACGTCGCCAAACTCTTCAAGTCTTGTTCATTTCCCGTTGGCTTCTTCCGATCGTGCTTGACCTTGTCAAGTTCTTTAGCCAGATCATCTTTGTTGACGCGAAGTCTCTCATGACATCCTTTAATATTTCTGGAGTTGCGTTCCAAACTTTAGGGTTTCAACATCCTTGGCATGAGCCATGGTACTACTGTCCTTCAGTCCCTGATGAATCTCCTGTATCATAAGATTTTTCTCCTCCAACTTGGCTACTTTCAGTTTCTGGCTCCTGATTTCTTCACGAATTGCCTCCTTGTCAAATATGATTTCCTAAGGGTCCACCTAAAATTCTTCATGTAATACTCCAGATCCCGGCGATACACCAGCTAAGGTTAAAGTTGCATCCTTTGCTGACAGATGCTCCATCAGCCTTCTACCATCCAATCCTTCCATGCATACGCTTGCTTAACTCCGCACGATGACAATAGCATAAGAGGTCGATAACACCCTGGTTAGCCGTGTCTATGCCCATGTTATTGCCATGAGCTATCTTCCATAATTTATATCTTTGCCTTAGAGTTTTCTTGACAAAAACTTCGAGTTTTTACTCTCCATGTTCTGATCTTTCTCCAATACACCTTCATCTCAGGTATTCGGCAACTTCAATAGTCTGACAAATTCCATAAGACTGGATCATAGGAAAAGTCTTTATAGGGTTGTCTTTGGTTCAGGGTGAAGCTGTTCATCTAAAATATGTAAGCCAGGGGTTCTTCGGTAAAGAAATTCAGAAGGGCGCGGGGGTAACTTAAGCGGATCCTATTCAGAGCCTTCCAAGTCACTTCACTCTGGGAATTCTTTAGAGCCTTCAAATTGTCCTAGTCTTCGGAGTTTTCCACCGTTGTAGTTTCCATTATAGTGCATGGTAAATTCTCTTCATTCCAAAGTGGTTTCGGTTGCCCGATATCTTGTCCTTCTCGGAGTGGTCTCATCAGTCGAATCTTCACATGGTCAAAAAGGGGAAAGGGGTATAGTCTAACTAAAAAAGGAATATTTGAATAAGCTCAGAAGAGAAGAGAGGTAAAAGATCTTTTGAAAGTGAAGTTGTAGATAATTTTTTTCCTATGGGCTTGCCAGTTTCTAGGGTCATGTCCTACAGTCAACATGTGCTCTGATACCATCTTGTAGTGACCCGACCCGAATGGATCAAGTCTCTGTGCTTAAGTGTCATCCCTGGATCGGTATGCTGACACACACAGTACTCGAGGATTTATAACAGAGGTAAATCACTTGTATAAAGTAACGTAAATACTATTACCTCAATCCAAAATAGCGGAAGTAACAACAAGGTTGTGGATTCCCATCAACACCAATGACAAAGTTGAGTGTAGAAATCGTAACCCTAACGTATCACTTACTCATTGTAAGAATCCTGCAACATGAGACGTTGTAGCCACAAAGGGTCAGTACATTGAATGTACTGGCAAATTCATACCATAGGACAATGATGAATAAAGGCTATCACTACATGCATATATGGCTGGTGGAAAAGCTCTATGGTTATAATGTTTTTGCGAAAAGCCAATTTTTCCCCACATCAAAGGAATATAATTTATTTAACTACAAAATTGATTGAAAACATTGAGAAGGTTCCTCCAACTCAATCCCAAAATAATAATCATTAACCCCATCAAATTAATTAAAGTAAAGTGTTGAGATCAACCTGATAATTCAAGAACCAGATACTCGAGATGTCCATAACCAGGGACATGGCTAATCATGATAAGTTTGTACACTCCGCAGAGGTTTGCGCACTTTTCCCCACAAGACTCGAATACATCCATGGTCGGAGATTCGAGACATGGTCTTTCTGAAGCATTAACTCTCTACTCTGGATAGACAGTACCACCTACAACCCACTACATCTTCTAGTCTACCTCTTTGAGAGCCTCGCGCAACTTACTCAACTATGCCAGAGCCCATAATGGCTTGTGGCTACACACGGAAGTTTCTAGCATGAATAATCTTATGATCCCTTTGAGCCCGGGTGGCATTCCATAGGGTGATCACACGGGTCCTCCGGGATCCCCTTGGGCAAGCACTGGGTTCTCAAGGTGCCGAGGCAAACCACTGGGTACTCCAGGGTGCCCCAACCAATACGCCCAGATGTGTATTAAATTAGCCACCTTAAGTTAACCATTAATAATAGCTCTCACATTTGTCATGAACCACTCAAACCAAACCACATCTACGAGCATAGCGTAGCAGTATAAGCATAACGTAGAAGTAACTCCCAAGGTTTGAATGCAGGACAATAGGTTCCTACCTCATCAACTACTTCCCAATACCCACATGTTATCAAGTCCTACTCATGCAATGTTTGAGGGTGAAACTAATGCATAAAAACTGGGTATGGAAGGGATATGATCAAAGTGTGAACTTGCCTTGTATGGTTGATGAAGATGATTCGCACTCATAGCTCCTGATAGTTTTGCTTGTCACACTCCGGTAATCTATCATGAGCAAGCTATAGTAACCACACATAAGCAACCACTCAAAAGATCGAAAAGAATGAAGAAGACAGTTCGAAAAACATCAAAACCAAGCAAATAACTCTTGCAACATAAAACAATTTCTACCAGTGCCAAAATTATGTGAATTTGGCCTTATCAAAAAATTTAGGTCAAGAGCTTCGGTTTGCAAAAAGAATAAATTAAATCGGAGTTATAAAACTCAAGTTATGATCAAAAGAAGTTTGAACACAAAACTGGTTGAATTCAAATTTTAAACTTTCAAAAACATGTTTAAGTTGTTTTACTCGATAGAGGGGATCAAGGCGAAGAAGTGGGTGTTGGTTTCGTTGGATTTGGATAAACGGTGTAAAAGTTGTGAGAGTTTGAACATCAGGGACTAAACTGTAAGAAAAGAATTCATAGATAGGTCCCTAGCCGAAATTAAAAAGAAAAAGAAAAAACTATTGAGCGAGCGCTCGGTAACAGAACATAACGAACGAATTTGTTCGTTAATAAAACCAACCGGGTGAACGTTCACTACATAACTAAACAAAAAAAATCAGATCTAGGTTTTCTGTAGAAAACCGATCTAGGGTTTTTTTAACCGAAAGAAAAAGCGGCGCCAGTGGCAGAGCCAGCGTATGAGCGTTGGGTTCAGCTGAACCCAACGACTTTGCCAGGACAGGGGTATAATACACGTATAGTATGTGCATGAACCCAATACAAAATCAGGACTGAACCCATCAATTTGGAATGAAACACTCGGTGAGAAGCCCAAAAGCCCACAATGTAAATTCTCTCAGTCCCAGCCTGACAGGCCTGTTCGTGGCTTTCTGTCGCTATTCTATTTCTGTACGTGTATAGGGCAGCCGCCGGCCGCACGACCTTTTGCATTTTTTTTCGCTCCCTCCAATCTCAGATCTATTCTCTCGTTCGCCTCGATACTCCAGCAACAGAGATGAGGCGACAAGGACAGGTTGGCAGCAGGAAGGCTCCCTAGACCAAATTTGAGGTTGAAGTTCATCACATCTCCTCTCTATTGTGTATATCCTGGTTGGTAGCCCATAGTTTTCCAGTTAGTTATTCGGTGATTCCATGTACTTTGATCTAGGCTGTCGAATTTTATTTCCTCAAAAAAATATTCATCATCAGATTTAGATAATGATGTTAGAACTTCAAGGTCACCCATTAGACGTTGTCAACGTGCATCAAATTTCTCCATGAGTAGTCTTCTGAAGCTTTTCCATTTAAAGATAAAAAAGTTTGAGTGAATTGCCTTATGATTCAGCGATCAGAAGATAATTTAGAAGTACACAAGAAGTCAAGGAAGTAAGATGAGATTAGGTGCACATATTTAACAAAGTGACCTTACATGCCACCACTTAATTATGTCTATCCACACATGGATATTGCAGGTATGAATAGAGATTTAATCTAGGATAGTTTAACGAAGGTAATTCCCAATTATTTCACAAAGGGGACTTCAGCATGACTTTATATTGCCTACTATTTATGTTTTCTTACGAGTTAAAGATGTTCCCAAATGAGTATGTAGAAATTTTGAATTATATTACTGCACAAATCAGAGGTAATATATTTAGTTTGTTGATCGATGAGGTTACAGATGTGTCTGGCAAAGAGCAGATGACAATTCTTTCGAAATACTTTAGCAATCTAGGATTTATCATTGAACGGTTAGTTGGAGTCTAACATGTTAACGAAACATCAACAATTTTTCGCAAGGCTACTCTTAAAAAATTATTCACTAATATTTGATTAAGTATAAAATAGGTCAGAGGACAATACTATGATGGGGCAAGCAACATGTGTGTCAGAGGACAATAGTGTGATGGGGAAAGCAACATGTACGGTGTGTTCAATTGAAAGCAAATATTTTGCAATATTATTCACTTTATTATGTGCATTACTTTGCTCAACAGCTCTCCATTTCATTCAATGTCATCCAGCTGGTATGGCTCGCACTCTTTCAGTTTTTAATGCAATACAATATGTGATAAGTGATATCATATCTCTATTATGTATGTTGTGTTTTAGTGCCAAACACTTCTTGAGATGGTATAGATTTGAAGTTATAACTAATTTATCGGTACCAAATCCTTATAACAAGTCAATGACTAAACCCAATGACAAAATTTTCTGGCTCCGCCCCCGGCGGCGGCTTTTACCGGCTCGGGCGAAATAAACTGTCGGCGGTGGCGGTTTTCCGATGGCTCTCCGGTGAGGCGGTGATGGCGGCGGTTGCGGCAGATCTCGCCGGCGGCTTCGACGGCGAACGGAGGCGGCGACGAGGTGGCGGCGGTGGCGCGCGATGTGGAGGCGCAGGCGGAGTGCGGCGACGGTGGTGGTGCAGAGCAGCGGTGGCGGCGGCGGTTGACCAAGGCGGCGGCGGCTGCGGGCTCCGGCGGCTCGGCAAGATGCGGGAGGCGATGGCGAGAGCAGAGGGAGGGCGGCGCTATTTAAGGGTGCCAGGGTGAGGTGGTGGCGTGGGCGAGGGGGCATAGGAGGCCGGGGGCGGCGCGGTGGCGGACTCGGGAGGAGTCCCGGTCGGGGACGGGAGGAAGGCGGCTCGCTGGGTGGGCTGTCGCCTTGGGCCGGCCCACTTCGGCAAGAAAGGAAGTTTCTTTTTTTAACAAAGACAAACGAGAATAATAAAAACAAAAGAAAAAAAAATATTATATAGGCATATAATATATCAAAATTTTCAGAAAAAGATCTTCTACAACGTGGACATTTTTGTCAAGTCAAATAAAATCAAGAAAATTCAAATAATTCAAAGAGTGCTACTGCCCTACTAAAATCCAATAAAAATCATTTCAAAAATACCAAAATGACTTCAAATTTATTTATCTCCAATTTTCTGATGTAGGGAATCATGTTACCCTATTTTCCATATATTTTTATTTTGGAGAAGAACAATTTGAATAAAACCCAAATAACTCCAAATTGAAAATAATTTCAAAAGGACTTTGAATTTAATCCTTTTAAACTTCAAACTCATATATCATATGTTTTGAAGAAGTCATTTTATCTTCTCTCATGAAAATCATTGAGTTGCTTAAAGTTCTGAATTTGAAATATTTTCAAATGAAATACAAATGTTTTGAAAAACCCTTTTTCATTTATTTAAATGGAAGAAGTCATGTCATCTTCTCTGTAGGGTTTTGTATTTGAAAAGAATTTGAATGCACAAAGATCATAAAAGAAAATGAAAGTTTGGGAAAGTCCTTTTATTCCCTCTCATTTAACTTTCAAAAAGTTTTGAATTCACTCACTTTGAGTCAATCAATCACACAACAATCATACAAACTATCTATTTAATATAACATTCCAAAATTTAGAATTTCGGGATGTTACATATAGCCTCCACACAAAATATAACTGTTACACACAAATCACCAAGCTTGGTGGGACCGAATTATAACACTCGGTCAGACCGATTTAGTTCAAAATGTGAACATTATGATTTTCGGTGGGACCGACATGTCAACTCATTGGGACCGATTCCATTAGGGTTGGGGCATAATGTAAAATCGGTGAGACCGATTACACAAACTCGATGGGACCGATTACACAAACTCGATGGGACCGATTTTGGTAATAGACAAACAGATAGTTGGTCAGGCAAACTCCGTGGGACCGATTCACTCATCGCGGTTAGACCGAAATGTTACAAAAGGGAAACAGAGAGTTTGCATTGCAATCTCGGTGGGACCAATCGCTCATCTCGGTTGGACCGAAATGTTACGAAGGGAAACAGAGAGGTTGCAATCCCATCTCGGTGAGACCGAGATCCCTATTGGTGTGACCGAAGTGACTAGGGTTTGTGGCGGTGGCTATGTCAAGTGAACTCGGTGGCGCTGGATAGAGGATTTCAGTGGGCCAAGTTTGACTTTTAGTTTGGGACATATGTGGATATGAGAAAGTAGTTGAGGGTTTTTGGAGCATATCACTAAGCATTTTGAGAAAGTAACTCATTAAGCAACACCTCACCCCCTTCTAATAGTATTGGCTTTTCCTATGGACTCAATGTGATCTTGGATCAGTAAAAGTAAAATGTAGAGTCTTGTGCTTTGAGCTTGAGCCAATCTTTTGTCATTAGAATTTTGAGGGGTCCACTTTTGTCACATCCCTAGTTCTGGTCTGCCTAGTGCTAGCATCTGGTGTGTGCATCATATTTAAATTTCAATGAATTTGAAATGTGGACATGTGAAAGCCTCAGAAATCATTTCTGAACATGACCAAGATAAAAATTGCTTCAAACAAGTCCAAGAAAATGTTCCTGTTTTCCTCTGAAAATATTGGCAAGAGGTAAAATTCAAACCAATATTTTTGGAAGCTCAGAAATATTTATTTTGGGCATTTGAGTTAAGCTAATAATTATTTGCATAGGATTTATATTTGTTATGTATTGAATATAAGTTCAATAATTCTGGAACTTTTTATGTGGTTCTGGATATTACATATCTAACCCCATAATTATTTTCAGAAGCTACAAAATGGTTTTGCCTTTGAACTAAATCAAAACAGAACGACAAAAATAGAAAATAGAAATATAAAAAAACAGAAGAAAGCTTACCTCTGCTTACCTAGCCCAAACCCTCTAGCCGGCCCAGCCACCTGGCATTTGCCAGTCGTCTTCCTCCTTCGGCCAGAAGGATGGAAGCGCGTGGCCGACGAGCGCCAGCATGCGCCCGCCACCTCCTACCTCTCTGCCTGTCTCCTCGTCGCCCTGAGGATGCCATGCACCTCCATGCCTCTCTCTCTCTCTCACTCCCCGTCGTCCTCATCCCCTCCCCTGGACCTCTCTCTGTCACCACCGAACACGCCCGCTGCCGCCGTTTGCTGCCACCGCATCCACCGAGCTCCCCTCGCCCCTCTGCCCTGTCCAACGGGTCTGCCTCGATGCCGTGGAGCACCAAGACGTAGCACGCGCCCGCGGGATGCCTGAAATGACGCCATCGTCTTCATCTTCCTCGTCGGCCGCCGGAGATCCCCCTCGCCGCCCCGATCGCTGCAGAGCGCCCCCGAGCCCACTGACCTACTACGTCGCCTCCCAGTGAGCTTCTGATCTTCCCCCTTTGCTCGCCCCCTCCGTTCCCATCCTCTAGACGTCGTCCCACCGTGCCGAGCTCCGGCCGCCGCCATGTGCTCGCCTCCGACGAGCTCCGGACACCCGGCGACCCATAACTCAGGCGAGTCGACGCGGCGCACTTCCAGGAGCACGTAGGACCAAACCAAGCTCGAAACCATGGCCTACAGCTCGATTCCGGCGTGCCTCCGCCGCCGGTTGAGGTCGCCGGCGGCTAAACCCTGTTTAGCTGACGTGGCAACTTTTAGATTAGGCTCTAATTAAACACCAGTCAGCGACACGCGGGCCCGGCCCTACTAATTAATCTGGGATTAGTGCTAATTAAACCAGGATAGTTTAGTTAGTAACTGACACGCGGGACCTGCAGGTCAGGTTTGACCTGGACCGGCCTAGTTGACCAGCTTACATCAGCATGACTTAGTGCTGACGCAGTAAAGCCTTTCTGGATTTTAAATAAATTAGAAATGGTTTAATTATTTCAGAAAATATCCTAAACTTCTAAAAATCATAGAAAATCAACCGTAACTCCAAATGAAATAATTTATATATGAAAAATGATCAGAAAAATCCAATCTATCCATCTGTACCATTTTCATGCATGTTGGAACAACTTAAAGTTGCTGTATATGACAATTTGAATTAATGGCATTTGAAATGCCTTATGTGGAGTTTGAATTTGAATCTTGCGTTCAAACCAACTCCATTTAAATCATTGCTCTGCATTAGCTCAAATCACAACATATTGCCATGTCACAATCATGCATCATATTGTTGCATTGCATTGATTGTGTTCTTCCTTCTTTGTCGGTATTTGTCCCCTCTCAGTAGACGTGGTTTCGACGATGAGTTCGATGACACCGATGAAGAGCTATATTATCTTCAGAAGTGCCAGGCAAGCAAAACCCCCTTGTTCATTCCGATACAATCCCACTCTCTCGCTCCTGCTCTCTTTTACTGCATTAGGACAACAACAATTCATCTGTTACTTGTTGCGGTAGTTGAACCCCTTATCCTCTGCATGACCTGTCATTGCCACAATAAATAGATGAAACCCACTAGCATGAGTAGGAGTTGTTTGAGCCCTGATGTGCCTACTCATTCATGCTTGTTTGTCATGCCTGCTATTGCTTAGAGTTGTGTCAGCTCTGATTCATCGGGGATGAATTGGAAAGTTGTGAACATGTCCTATTGTATGTGAGCTAAGTGTGTTGAACACGATTTGGTAAAGGTATCGATGAGAGGCCATGTAGGAGTACATGGTGGGTTGTTTCATTGGAACCATCCTTAAGCACCGAGAACTGTATATGTGATTTAAGAACCAGCTACTACCATGCATTGGGCCCGAAACCAATGGACCCTCTCGGCTTCTTAATCACCCTAGTACTCTGTCCAGGAGTTGCAACTAGTTTCTGGTGTTTATAGGATATGTGTTGGCGGCCGTGCATAGCGCTGACCCTAGGGGTGGGCTATGATGCGGTAGATACACCATGGCCGGGTATGCCGGGTGCCTGTTTGGTGTCTCGGAACCCTGTACACATCGTTCGGGGCCGTATGTGGAAACCTCGGCCGGACTCCCTGCGGATGGAACCTGGATAGGCGATAAACCTGGACTAGAGACTTGCGTGTTTAGGTAGGCCGTGACCGACACCCTCATTGGGGTTCCGCTTGAAGGTTGCCGAGTACATGTCGTGTAAACGACGGTAAGTGGTGAGAGCGTGTATGAAGAAGTACACCCCTGCTGGGTTAACATCATCTATTCGAATAGCTGTGTCCGCGGTAAAGGACTGCTTGGTTGCCTGTACAGTTCATAGATAACTTGAAGTGGATACTCTAAAACTCGCAAGATAAGTGTGAGTGCTATGGATGGCCTTCTCGTAGGGAGACGGGAGCAGATCCATAGTGGTGTATTGATATGGTGAATATGTGGACTCGTGTGCGCCACCTCAAAAGAGTTTCTTGTAGTCATAGTTCAGGTTAGCCACTGAGTCAAAGCTGGCTTGCTGCAGTTAAACTCCACTACCCTTTGTTGATACCGATGCATATGTAGTTAGTTCTGATGTAAGTCTTGCTGGGTACATTTGTACTCATGTTTGCCTATTTTATGTTTTTGCAGAGAGACGTCAGTCTCGCTAGTAGTTCCGTGTGGACTCCGATGTTTAGCTTGATACCTCAGCTACGATCTTGTGCCCTCGGTAGGATCTGGTAGATAGTCAGACTTCTCAGCATTTTTCATTTGTAGATGTCTGTACTCAGACATGTTAAGATTCCGCATGTGCTTTGACTTGTATGCTCTGAATGTTGGGTCATGAGACCCATGTTTGTAATATCTTGCTCCTCGGAGCCTAATAAATAAATACTTGAGTCGTAGAGTTATGTTGTGATGCCATGTTGTATTTGCACATATCGAGCATATTGTGTGTATGATTGAAATGCTTGGTATGTGTGGGATCCGACAATCTAGTTGTTTATCCTTGGCAACCTCTCTTATGGGGAAATGTAGTCTAGTGCTTCCATGAGCCATAGTAGTCCGCTACAGCCCGGTTCACGAAAGTACTGCTAGTCCAGCACTACTGCTCAGGACACTTGACTGGCCGCATGTGTTTCACTTCGTTCCTATGTCTGTCCCTTCGGGGAAATGTCACGCGATGACATCCGGAGTCCTGCCTAGCCTGCTACATCCCGGGTTCCCCGGAGTCCTGTTAGCCCAGTGCTACAGCCCTGATTCACACGCTGTTGACCGACATGCTCAATGTGATTCATGTATGCCTGTCCCCATTGGTCTGTGCCATTTTGGGTTCACGACTAGCCATGTCAGCCCGGGTTCTCTGTCATATGGATGCTAGCGACACTATCATATACGTGAGCCAAAAGGCGCAAACGGTCCCGGGCCTTAGTAAGGCGACACCCATGGGGATACCGTGCATGAGGCCACAAAGTGATATGAGGTGTTACCAGCTAGATCGATGTGACTTGGAATCGGGGTCCTGACAGCTTTGGTATTAGAGTCTGACTGCCTGTAGGATTACCAAGCCAAACTGGTCAAAGTTGAGTCTAGAAATGCTTTAGTTATATAAGGGAATTGATTGTGGAAGGGAACATAAGGCTCTGTTTTTACTCCTTTACCTTATTACCTTCTGATCTGAGTCATCCTCTTCCTTTCTACGGGGTTTAAGAACTAGGCCTTCTCATCTATCTATCAGGATGACGAGTTACTATGATAGAGACTTATAGGATTGATGGATTTAAGCCTCAGTTCCGTTCCTACTACTTCCGTATGTTGACAGTTGATCTCGGAACCTTGATATTGTGTTGTTGAGTGGTTATGCCACCATTTTGCAGGATGTCTCAAATCTTTTTGAGCATTTACAGCCGTTATGCTGTCCGAGTCATCCCAGGTTTTTGAGTAGTCTGATGCATTTGCAAACCCCTTCCTCCTATTCCTGATGTCCATTTGGGCCAGATTAATCACACTAATCGGTGAATTGAGGTACTCTGTTGCTTCGACATATATGTTGGATCTATTATTATGACCCTAGGTGTTTTAGGGAGTCACCTAGTAATCTAGCCATGTTTTGTGTTCCGGTGTGATGATTTTGGCCACCATTCTCGAAAGCATCCCGTGATGCCAGTTAGTAGTAGGTATTCTATTGCTGGGTTCTTGAACCCGAGATTCACCCTACTTACCTCCTGTTGATAGTGTTTGCTCGTTCCTTTAGGATATTAGTAACCTTGCGACATTCCTCGAGGTCCGTGGTATTTCTTTCTTCAAAATACCATGAACCGTTAAGGCAGAAGTTCTTTGAACCAAAATATCACAATCAGAGTACTCTTGAGGAGTTCTCCATTCATAATTGTGATTCTGCCAGTTCTACCTTCCTGCATGGGTTATCTGGAAGAAACCTGTTGAACTTGGTTCAACATATTAATCTATGCATCCACAACTCAAAAAGATATACGTCCTCTTGAGTTGTTCCTCTTCATTTGTATTCCGACCATCGCCTATCAATTGATAGTCAGGAGTAATTGTGCATCCGTGTTATCGATGCTTATTATTCATGTGGTCCGTTAAGCCATTCTATTTCAGAATGACTAGAAGAAACAAACTCCAGTACCTCATCCATATCTAGGATTGGGTCAAAGTAGTTGTGTTCTGCAGATCAAATGCCCATCCAGCTTTTGCTCTGTTCTACCCTGGAGTATTACCCCCTTTATGTTAGGATTGTCATGAGAATTGCACCATCTCTCATGAATTCTTGATGCAGTGATACTTCCCACCATCATGTTTCATTCCTCGGTTCCGTGTTGTCGCAACCGGAATGCCGACAAGTGAACCATGATGTGTCAAATCAATACTCCTAGCAACCATGTTTCTCGGTAGTTAATGGACACTAATATCATTCTTAGCGTGTTGGTTATCGAAACACTATTCTAGGATTGATCGTGCTACCTTGTCCTTATTCCGGTGCACTCTTTGATCAATGAGTTAGGATTATTCAATCCCTTGCTTATTTGTCCATATCGTCTTGCTCTGAAAAGCAAGATTGTTCTCGAGGTTAGTAACATATCGGTGGTTCATGATTTTCTGAATATCTTCTTGGAAGCATTACCAGGTTATCCCCTGACTGTTATGTTGAGTTCGTGATCAAGTTGGTTTTCCAATAAATCACTCCTTCTCCAAGAATCTGTGTTGGATATCCCAGAGCTAGTTGGTTGGGCTAGACAACAGCTTGGAGAGTTGGAAGATAAAAGCTTGTCTGACTTAGTCCATGTTAAGGGATATCTTTTTGTGTGTGTGTGTTGAAGAAAGATAATATCTCCATCGATTGGTCCTCGTGATCAGTTGTTGGATCTATTGCCTTGTCAAAAATTTGACTTGAGTATGGGCTATCGTCAAATCAAGCCAGAACCAATGATGTTTGTAATGTTGTCTTACTCGTGGTTGATCCCTTGAGCATACACCATTACATCTTTTGGTCTGACCAATGCTATCGCCGTGTTCACATAATGGTGGAAGTCCAGTGATATGGAAATTCCGATGAGTTGCTATTGAGCCCATTAGCAGCATTTTGTCTCCTCCATGATTTGTGTTGAACATCCAGCTAGTGTTGGAAACTTGTGTAAGCATTTTCTTCATGCCCCGTTCATGAAGTATATGAAGGAAATATGCCCTAGAGGCAATATTAAAGTTATTATTTATTTCCTCATATCATGATAAATGTTTATTATTCATGCTAGAATTGTATTAACTGGAAACATAATACATGTGTGAATACATAGACAAACAGAGTGTCACTAGTATGCCTCTACTTGACTAGCTCGTAAATCAAAGATGGTTATGTTTCCTAACCATGAACAAAGAGTTGTTATTTGATTAACGAGATCACATCATTAGGTGAATGATCTGATTGACATGACCCATTCCATTAGCTTAGCACCCAATTGTTTAGTATGTTGCTATTGCTTTCTTCATGACTTATACATGTTCCTATGACTATGAGATTATGCAACTCCCGTTTGCCGGAGGAACACTTTGTGTGCTACCAAACGTCACAACGTAAATGGGTGATTATAAAGGTACTCTACAGGTGTCTCCAAAGGTACATGTTGGGTTGGCGTATTTCGAGATTAGGATTTGTCACTCCGATTGTCGGAGAGGTATCTCTGGGCCCTCTCGGTAATGCACATCACATAAGCCTTGCAAGCATTGCAACTAATGAGTTAGTTGCGAGATGATGTATTACGGAACGAGTAAAGAGACTTGCCGGTAACAAGATTGAACTAGGTATTGAGATACCGATGATCGAATCTCGGGAAAGTAACATACCGATGACAAAGGGAACAACGTATGTTGTTATGCGGTCTGACCGATAAAGATCTTCGTAGAATATGTAGGAGCCAATATGAGCATCCAGGTTCTGCTATTGGTTATTGACCGGAGACGTGTCTCGGTCATGTCTACATTGTTCTCGAACCCGTAGGGTCCACACGCTTAAGGTTTCGATGACAGTTATATTATGAGTTTATGAGTTTTGATGTACCGAAGTTAGTTCGGAGTCCCGGATGTGATCACGGAAATGATGAGGAGTCTCGAAATGGTCGAGACATAAAGATTGATATATTGGACGGCTATATTCGGACACCGGAAGTGTTCCGGGTGATTTCGGAGAAAACCGGAGAGCCGGAGGGTTACTGGAACCCCCCGGGAGAAGTAATGGGCCATATGGGCCTTAGTGGAGAGAGAGAGGGGCTGCCAGAGGTGGGCCGCGCGCCTCCTCCCCCTGGTCCGAATTGGACTAGGAGAGGGGGGCGGCGCCCCCCTTTCCCTCTCCCTCCCCACTTCTTTCCCCCTCCTAGTAGGAGTCCTACTCCTACTAGGAGGAGGACTCCTCCTGGCGCGCCTATAGGGGCCGGCCGGCCTCCTCCCCTTGCTCCTTTATATACGGGGGCAGGGGGGAACCCCTAGACACAAGTTAATCTTTGTGATCGTTCCTTAGCCGTGTGCGGTGCCCCCTCCACCATATTCCACCTCGGTCATATTGTAGTGGTGCTTAGGCAAAGCCCTGTGACGGTAGAACATCAAGATCGTCACCACGCCGTCGTGCTGACGGAACTCCTCCCCGACACTTTGCTGGATCGGAGCCCGGGGATCGTCATCGAGCTGAACGTGTGCTCGAACTCGGAGTTGCCGTAGTTTCGGTACTTGATCGGTCGGGCCGTGGAGACGTACGACTACATCAACCAAACGCTTCTGTTATCGATCTACAAGGGTACATAGATCACACTCTCCCCTCTCATTGCTATGCATCACCATGATCTTGCCTGTGCGTAGGATTTTTTTGAAATTACTACGTTCCCCAACAGTGGCATCCGAGCCTAGGTTTGATATGTTGATGTTATATGCACGAGTAGAACACGAGTGAGTTGTGGGCGATATAAGTCATACTGCTTACCAGCATGTCATACTTTGGTTCGGCGGTATTGTTGGATGAAGCGGCCCGGACAGACATTACGCGTATGCTTACGCGAGACCGGTTCTCTCGACGTGCTTTGCACATAGGTGGCTTGCGGGTGACAGTTTCTCCAACTTTAGTTGAACCGAGTGTGGCTACGCCCGGTCCTTGCGAAGGTTAAAACAACACCAACTTGACAAACTATCGTTGTGGTTTTGATGCGTAGGTAAGATTGGTTCTTGCTTAAGCCCGTAGCAGCCATGTAAAACTTGCAACAACAAAGTAGAGGACGTCTAACTTGTTTTTGCAGGGCATGTTGTGATGTGATATGGTCAAGACATGATGCTGAATTTTATTGTATGAGATGATCATGTTTTGTAACCGAGTTATCGGCAACTGGCAGGAGCCATATGGTTGTCACTTTATTGTATGCAATGCAATCGCGCTGTAATGCTTTACTCTATCACTAAGCGGTAGCGATAGTCGTGGAAGCATAATACTGGCGAGACGACAACGATGCTACGATGGAGATCAAGGTGTCGCGCCCGTGACGATGGTGATCACGACGGTGCTTCGAAGATGGAGATCACAAGCACAAGATGATGATGGCCATATCATATCACTTATATTGATTGCATGTGATGTTTATCTTTTATGCATCTTATCTATCTTTGATTGACGGTAGCATTATAAGATGATCTCTCACTAATTATCAAGAAGTGTTCTCCCTGAGTATGCACCGTTGCGAAAGTTCTTCGTGCTGAAACACCACGTGATGATCGAGTGTGATAGGCTCTACGTTCAAATACAACGGGTGCAAAACAGTTGCACACGCGGAATACTCAGGTTATACTTGACGAGCCAAGCATATACAGATATGGCCTCAAAACACAGAGACCGAAATGTCGAGCGTGAATCATATAGTAGATATGATCAACATAGTGATGTTCACCAATGAAACTACTCCATCTCACGTGATGATCGGACATGGTGTAGTTGATTTGGATCACGTAATCACTTAGAGGATTAGAGGGATGTCTATCTAAGTGGGAGTTCTTTAAGTAAATTAATTAAACCTAAAATTATCATGAAACTTAGTACCTGATAGTATCTTGCTTATTTATGCTTGATTGTAGATAGATGGCTCGTGCTGTTGTTCCGTTGAATTTTAATGTGTTCCTTGAGAAAGCAAAGTTGAAAGATGATGGTAGCAATTACACGGACTGGGTCCGTAACTTGAGGATTATCCTCATTGCTGCATAGAAGAATTACGTCCTGGAAACACCGCTGGGTGCCAGGCCTGCTGCTGGAGCAACACCAGATGTTATGAACGTCTGGCAGAGCAAAGCTGCTGACTACTCGATAGTTCAGTGTGCCATGCTTTACGGCTTAGAATCGGGACTTCAACGACGTTTTGAACGTCATGGAGCATATGAGATGTTCCAGGAGTTGAAGTTAATATTTCAAGCAAATGCCCGGATTGAGAGATATGAAGTCTCCAATAAGTTCTATAGCTGCAAGATGGAGGAGAACAGTTCTGTCAGTGAGCATATACTCAAAATGTCTGGGTATAATAATCATTTGATTCAATTGGGAGTTAATATTCCAGATGATTGCGTCATTGACAGAATTCTCCAATCACTGCCACCAAGCTACAAGAGCTTCGTGATGAACTATAATATGCAAGGGATGAATAAGACTATTCCTGAGCTCTTCGCAATGCTGAAAGCTGCGGAGGTAGAAATCAAGAAGGAGCATCAAGTGTTGATGGTCAACAAGACCACTAGTTTCAAGAAAAAGGTCAAAGGGAAGAAGAAGGGGAACTTCAAAAAGAACGGCAAGCAAGTTGCTACTCAAGAGAAGAAACCCAAACCTGGACCTAAGCCTGAAACTGAGTGCTTCTACTGCAAGCAGACTGGTCACTGGAAGCGGAACTGCCCCAAGTATTTGGCGGATAAGAAGGATGGCAAGGTGAACAAAGGTATATGTGATATACATGTTATTGATGTGTACCTTACTAATGCTCGCAGTAGCACCTGGGTATTTGATACTGGTTCTGTTGCTAATATTTGCAACTCGGAACAGGGACTACGGATTAAGCTAAGATTGGCTAAGGACGAGGTGACGATGCGCGTGGGAAACGGTTCCGAAGTCGATGTGATCGCAGTCGGCACGCTACCTCTACATCTACCTTCGGGATTAATATTAGACCTAAATAATTGTTATTTGGTGCCAGCGTTAAGCATGAACATTATATCTGGATCTTGTTTGATGCGAGACGGTTATTCATTTAAATCTGAGAATAATGGTTGTTCTATTTATATGAGTAATATCTTTTATGGTCATGCACCCTTAAAGAGTGGTCTATTTTTATTGAATCTCGATAGTAGTGACACACATATTCATAGTGTTGAAGCCAAAAGATGCAGAGTTGATAATGATAGTGCAACTTATTTGTGGCACTGCCGTTTAGGTCATATCGGTGTAAAGCGCATGAAGAAACTCCATACTGATGGACTTTTGGAACCACTTGATTATGAATCACTTGGTACTTGCGAACCGTGCCTCATGGGTAAGATGACTAAAACACCGTTCTCCGGTACTATGGAGAGAGCAACAGATTTGTTGGAAATCATACATACAGATGTATGTGGTCCGATGAATATTGAGGCTCGTGGCGGATATCGTTATTTTCTCACCTTCACAGATGACTTAAGCAGATATGGGTATATCTACTTAATGAAACATAAGTCTGAAACATTTGAAAAGTTCAAAGAATTTCAGAGTGAAGTTGAAAATCATCGTAACAAGAAAATAAAGTTTCTACGATCTGATCGTGGAGGAGAATATTTGAGTTACGAGTTTGGTGTACATTTGAAACAATGCGGAATAGTTTCGCAACTCATGCCACCCGGAACACCACAGCGTAATGGTGTGTCCGAACGTCGTAATCGTACTTTACTAGATATGGTGCGATCTATGATGTCTCTTACTGATTTACCGCTATCGTTTTGGGGATACGCTCTAGAGACGGCCGCATTCACGTTAAATAGGGCACCATCAAAATCCGTTGAGACGACGCCTTATGAACTGTGGTTTGGCAAGAAACCAAAGTTGTCGTTTCTGAAAGTTTGGGGCTGCGATGCTTATGTGAAAAAGCTTCAACCTGATAAGCTCGAACCCAAATCGGAGAAATGTGTCTTCATAGGATATCCAAAGGAGACTATTGGATACACCTTCTATCACAGATCCGAAGGCAAGACTTTTGTTGCTAAGTTCGGAAACTTTCTGGAGAAGGAGTTTCTCTCGAAAGAAGTGAGTGGGAGGAAAGTAGAACTTGACGAGGTAACTGTACCTGCTCCCTTATTGGAAAGTAGTGCATCACAGAAAACTGTTTCAGTGACACCTACACCAGTTAGTGAGGAAGCTAATGATGATGATCATGAAACTTCAGAACAAGATACTACTGAACCTCGTAGATCAACCAGAGTGAGATCCGCGCCAGAGTGGTACGGTAATCCTGTTCTGGAAGTCATGCTACTAGATCATGATGAACCTACGAACTATGAAGAAGCGATGGTGAGCCCAGATTCCGCAAAATGGCTTGAAGCCATGAAATCTGAGATGGGATCCATGTATGAGAACAAAGTATGGACTTTGGTTGACTTGCCCGATGATCGGCAAGCAATTGAGAATAAATGGATCTTCAAGAAGAAGACTGACGCTGACGGTAATATTACTGTCTACAAAGCTCGACTTGTCGCAAAAGGTTTTCGGCAAGTTCAAGGGATTGACTACGATGAGACCTTCTCACCCGTAGCGATGCTTAAGTCTGTCCGAATCATGTTAGCAATTGCCGCATTTTATGATTATGAAATTTGGCAGATGGATGTCAAAACTGCATTCCTGAATGGATTTCTGGAAGAAGAGTTGTATATGATGCAACCAGAAGGTTTTGTCGATCCAAAGGGAGCTAACAAAGTGTGCAAGCTCCAGCGATCCATTTATGGACTGGTGCAAGCCTCTCGGAGTTGGAATAAACGCTTTGATAGTGTGATCAAAGCATTTGGTTTTATACAGACTTTTGGAGAAGCCTGTATTTACAAGAAAGTGAGTGGGAGCTCTGTAGCATTTCTGATATTATATGTGGATGACATATTACTAATTGGAAATGATATAGAATTTCTGGATAGCATAAAGGGATACTTGAATAAGAGTTTTTCAATGAAAGACCTCGGTGAAGCTGCTTACATATTAGGCATTAAGATCTATAGAGATAGATCAAGACGCTTAATTGGACTTTCACAAAGCACATACCTTGACAAAGTTTTGAAGAAGTTCAAAATGGATCAAGCAAAGAAAGGGTTCTTGCCTGTGTTACAAGGTGTGAAGTTGAGTAAGACTCAATGCCCGACCACTGCAGAAGATAGAGAGAAAATGAAAGATGTTCCCTATGCTTCAGCCATAGGCTCTATCATGTATGCAATGCTGTGTACCAGACCTAATGTGTGCCTTGCTATAAGTCTAGCAGGGAGGTACCAAAGTGATCCAGGAGTGGATCACTGGACAGCGGTCAAGAACATCCTGAAATACCTGAAAAGGACTAAGGATATGTTTCTCATATATGGAGGTGACAAAGAGCTCATCGTAAAAGGTTACGTTGATGCAAGCTTTGACACTGATCCGGACGATTCTAAATCGCAAACCGGATACGTGTTTACATTAAACGGTGGAGCTGTCAGTTGGTGCAGTTCTAAACAAAGCGTTGTGGCGGGATCTACATGTGAAGCAGAGTACATAGCTGCTTCGGAAGCAGCAAATGAAGGAGTCTGGATGAAGGAGTTCATATCCGATCTAGGTGTCATACCTAGTGCATCGGGTCCAATGAAAATCTTTTGTGACAATACTGGTGCAATTGCCTTGGCAAAGGAATCCAGATTTCACAAGAGAACCAAGCACATCAAGAGACGCTTCAATTCCATCCGGGATCTAGTCCAGGTGGGAGACATAGAGATTTGCAAGATACATACGGATCTGAATGTTGCAGACCCGTTGACTAAGCCTCTTCCACGAGCAAAACATGATCAGCACCAAGGCTCCATGGGTGTTAGAATCATTACTGTGTAATCTAGATTATTGACTCTAGTGCAAGTGGGAGACTGAAGGAAATATGCCCTAGAGGCAATAATAAAGTTATTATTTATTTCCTTATATCATGATAAATGTTTATTATTCATGCTAGAATTGTATTAACCGGAAACATAATACATGTGTGAATACATAGACAAACAGAGTGTCACTAGTATGCCTCTACTTGACTAGCTCGTTAATCAAAGATGGTTATGTTTCCTAACCATGAACAAAGAGTTGTTATTTGATTAACGGGATCACATCATTAGGTGAATGATCTGATTGACATGACCCATTCCATTAGCTTAGCACCCGATCGTTTAGTATGTTGCTATTGCTTTCTTCATGACTTATACATGTTCCTATGACTATGAGATTATGCAACTCCCGTTTGCCGGAGGAACACTTTGTGTGCTACCAAACGTCACAACGTAAATGGGTGATTATAAAGGTACTCTACAGGTGTCTCCAAAGGTACATGTTGGGTTGGCGTATTTCGAGATTAGGATTTGTCACTCCGATTGTCGGAGAGGTATCTCTGGGCCCTCTCGGTAATGCACATCACATAAGCCTTGCAAGCATTGCAACTAATGAGTTAGTTGCGAGATGATGTATTACGGAACGAGTAAAGAGACTTGCCGGTAACGAGATTGAACTAGGTATTGAGATACCGACGATCGAATCTCGGGCAAGTAACATACCGATGACAAAGGGAACAACGTATGTTGTTATGCAGTCTGACCGATAAAGATCTTCGTAGAATATGTAGGAGCCAATATGAGCATCCAGGTTCCGCTATTGGTTATTGACCGGAGACGTGTCTCGGTCATGTCTACATTGTTCTCGAACCCGTAGGGTCCGCACGCTTAAGGTTTCAATGACAGTTATATTATGAGTTTATGAGTTTTGATGTACCGAAGTTAGTTCGGAGTCCCGGATGTGATCACGGACATGACGAGGAGTCTCGAAATGGTCGAGACATAAAGATTGATATATTGGACGGCTATATTCGGACACCGGAAGTGTTTTGGGTGATTTCGGAGAAAACCGGAGAGCCGGAGGGTTACCGGAACCCCCCGGGAGAAGTAATGGGCCATATGGGCCTTAGTGGAGAGAGAGGGGCAACCAAAGGTGGGCCTCGAGCCTCCTCCCCCTGGTCTAAATTGGACTAGGAGAGGGGGGGCGGCGCCCCCCTTTCCTTCTCCCTCCCCACTTCTTTCCCCCTCCTACTAGGAGTCCTACTCCTACTAGGAGGAGGACTCCTCCTTGGCGCGCCATAGGGGCCGGCCGGCCTCCTCCCCTTGATCCTTTATATACGGGGGCAGGGGGCACCCCTAGACACACAAGTTGATCCACGTGATCATATTCTTAGCCGTGTGCGGTGCCCCCTTCCACCATAATCCTCGATAATATTGTAGCGGTGCTTAGGCGAAGCCCTGCGATGATAGTACATCAATATCGTCACCACACCATCGTGTTGACGGAACTCTTCCCCGACACTTTGCTGGATCGGAGTCCGGGGATCGTCATCGAGCTGAACATGTGCTAAAACTCGGAGGTGCCGTAGTTTCGGTGCTTGATCGGTCAGGCCGTGGAGACGTACGACTACATCAACCAAAGTTAACGCTTCCGTTGTCAATCTACAAGGGTACGTAGATCACACTCTCCTCCTCTTGTTGCTATGCATCACCATGATCTTGCGTGTGCATAGGAATTTTTTTGAAATTACTACGTTCCCCAACAGTGGCATCCGAGCCTAGGTTTTATATGTTGATGTTATATGCACGAGTAGAACGCAAGTGAGTTGTGGGCGATATAAATCATACTGGTTACTAGCATGTCATACTTTGGTTCGGCGGTATTGTTGGACGAAGCGGCCCGGACCGACATTACGCGTACGCTTACGCGAGACCGGTTCTCCCGACGTGCTTTGCACATAGGTGGCTTGCGGGTGACAGTTTCTCCAACTTTAGTTGAACCGAGTGTGGCTACGCCCGGTCCTTGCGAAGGTTAAAACAGCACCAACTTGACCAACTATAGTTGTGGTTTTGCTGCGTAGGTAAGATTGGTTCTTGCTTAAGCCCGTAGCAGCCACGTAAAACTTGCAACAAACAAAGTAGAGGACGTCTAACTTGTTTTTGCAGGGCATGTTGTGATGTGATATGGTCAAGACATGATGCTAAATTTTATTGTATGAGATGATCATGCTTTGTAACCGAGTTATCGGCAACTGGCAGGAGCCATATGGTTCTCGCTTTATTGTATGCAATGCAATCGTACTGTAATGCTTTACTTTATCACTAAGCGGTAGCGATAGTCCTGGAAGCATAAGATTGGCGAGAGGACAACGATGCTACGATGGAGATCAAGGTGTCGCGCCGGTGACGATGGTGATCACGACGGTGCTTCGAAGATGGAGATCGCAAGCACAAGATGATGATGGCCATATCATATCACTTATATTGATTGCATGTGATGTTTATCTTTTATGCATCTTATCTTGCTTTGATTGAAGGTAGCATTATAAGATGATCTCTCACTAATTATCAAGAAGTGTTCTCCCTGAGTATGCACCGTTGCGAAAGTTCTTCGTGCTGAGACACCACGTGATGATCGGGTGTGATAGGCTCTACGTTCAAATACAACGGGTGCAAAACAGTTGCACACGCGGAATACTCAGGTTATACTTGACGAGCCAAGCATATACAGATATGGCCTCAGAACACGGAGACCGAAAGGTCGAGCGTGAATCATATAGTAGATATGATCAACATAGTGATGTTCACCAATGAAACTACTCCATCTCACGTGATGATCGGACATGGTTTAGTTGATTTGGATCACGTAATCACTTAGAGGATTAGAGGGATATCTATCTAAGTGGGAGTTCTTTAAGTAAATTAATTGAACCTAAATTTATCATGAAACTTAGTACCTGATAGTATCTTGCTTGTTTATGCTTGATTGTAGATAGATGGCTCGTGTTGTTGTTCCGTTGAATTTTAATGCGTTCCTTGAGAAAGCAAAGTTGAAAGATGATGGTAGCAATTACACGGACTGGGTCCGTAACTTGAGGATTATCCTCATTGCTGCACAGAAGAATTACGTCCTGGAAGCACCGCTGGGTGCCAGGCCTGCTGCTGGAGCAACACCAGATGTTATGAACGTCTGGCAGAGCAAAGCTGATGACTACTCGATAGTTCAGTGTGCCATGCTTTACGGCTTAGAATCGGGACTTCAACGACGTTTTGAACGTCATGGAGCATATGAGATGTTCCAGGAGTTGAAGTTAATATTTCAAGCAAATGCCCGGATTGAGAGATATGAAGTCTCCAATAAGTTCTATAGCTGCAAGATGGAGGAGAACAGTTCTGTCAGTGAGCATATACTCAAAATGTCTGGGTATAATAATCACTTGATTCAATTGGGAGTTAATCTTCCAGATGATTGCGTCATTGACAGAATTCTCCAATCACTGCCACCAAGCTACAAGAGCTTCGTGATGAACTATAATATGCAAGGGATGAATAAGACTATTCCCGAGCTCTTCGCAATGCTGAAAGCTGCGGAGGTAGAAATCAAGAAGGAGCATCAAGTGTTGATGGTCAACAAGACCACTAGTTTCAAGAAAAGGGCAAAGGGAAGAAGAAGGGGAACTTCAAAAAGAACAGCAAGCAAGTTGCTACTCAAGAGAAGAAACCCAAACCTGGACCTAAGCCTGAAACTGAGTGCTTCTACTGCAAGCAGACTGGTCACTGGAAGCGGAACTGCCCCAAGTATTTGGCGGATAAGAAGGATGGCAAGGTGAACAAAGGTATATGTGATATACATGTTATTGATGTGTACCTTACTAATGCTCGCAGTAGCACCTGGGTATTTGATACTGGTTCTGTTGCTAATATTTGCAACTCGAAACAGGGACTACGGATTAAGCGAAGATTGGCTAAGGACGAGGTGACGATGCGCGTGGGAAATGGTTCCAAAGTCGATGTGATCGCAGTCGGCACGCTACCTCTACATCTACCTTCGGGATTAATATTAGACCTAAATAATTGTTATTTGGTGCCAGCGTTAAGCATGAACATTATATCTGGATCTTGTTTGATGCGAGACGGTTATTCATTTAAATCTGAGAATAATGGTTGTTCTATTTATATGAGTAATATCTTTTATGGTCATGCACCCTTAAAGAGTGGTCTATTTTTATTGAATCTCGATAGTAGTGACACACATATTCATAGTGTTGAAGCCAAAAGATGCAGAGTTGATAATGATAGTGCAACTTATTTGTGGCACTGCCGTTTAGGTCATATCAGTGTAAAGCGCATGAAGAAACTCCATACTGATGGACTTTTGGAACCACTTGATTATGAATCACTTGGTACTTGCGAACCGTGCCTCATGGGCAAGATGACTAAAACACCATTCTCCGGTACTATGGAGAGAGCAACAGATTTGTTGGAAATCATACATACAGATGTATGTGGTCCGATGAATATTGAGGCTCGTGGCGGATATCGTTATTTTCTCACCTTCACAGATGACTTAAGCAGATATGGGTATATCTACTTAATGAAACATAAGTCTGAAACGTTTGAAAAGTCAAAGAATTTCAGAGTGAAGTTTAAAATCATCGTAACAAGAAAATAAAGTTTCTACGATCTGATCGTGGAGGAGAATATTTGAGTTACGAATTTGGTGTACATTTGAAACAATGCGGAATAGTTTCGCAACTCACGCCACCCGGAACACCACAGCGTAATGGTGTGTCCGAACGTCGTAATCGTACTTTACTAGATATGGTGCGATCTATGATGTCTCTTACTGATTTACCGCTATCGTTTTGGGGTTATGCTTTGGAGACGGCCGCATTCACGTTAAATAGGGCACCATCAAAATCCGTTGAGACGACGCCTTATGAACTATGGTTTGGCAAGAAACCAAAGTTGTCGTTTCTGAAAGTTTGGGGCTGCGATGCTTATGTGAAAAAGCTTCAACCTGATAAGCTCGAACCCAAATCAGAGAAATGTGTCTTCATAGGATATCCAAAGGAGACTATTGGATACACCTTCTATCACAGATCCGAAGGCAAGACTTTTGTTGCTAAGTTCGGAAACTTTCTGGAGAAGGAGTTTCTCTCGAAAGAAGTGAGTGGGAGGAAAGTAGAACTTGACGAGGTAACTGTACCTGCTCCCTTATTGGAAAGTAGTGCATCATAGAAAACTATTTCTGTGACACCTACACCAGTTAGTGAGGAAGCTAATGATGATGATCATGAAACTTCAGAACAAGATACTATTGAACCTCGTAGATCAACCAGAGTGAGATCCGTGCCAAAGTGGTACGGTAATCCTGTTCTGGAAGTCATTCTACTAGATCATGATGAACCTACGAACTATGAAGAAGCGATGGTGAGCCCAGATTCCGCAAAATGGCTTGAAGCCATGAAATCTGAGATGGGATCCATGTATGAGAACAAAGTATGGACTTTGGTTGACTTGCCCGATGATCGGCAAGCAATTGAGAATAAATGGATCTTCAAGAAGAAGACTAACGCTGACGGTAATATTACTGTCTACAAAGCTCAACTTGTCGCAAAAGGTTTTCAGCAAGTTCAAGGGATTGACTACGGTGAGACCTTCTAACCCGTAGCGATGCTTAAGTCTGTCCGAATCATGTTAGCAATTGCCGCATTTTATGATTATGAAATTTGGCAGATGGATGTCAAAACTGCATTCCTGAATGCATTTCTGGAAGAAGAGTTGTATATGATGCAACCAGAAGGTTTTGTCGATCCAAAGGGAGCTAACAAAGTGTGCAAGCTCCAGCGATCCATTTATGGACTAGTGCAAGCCTCTCGGAGTTGGAATAAACGCTTTGATAGTGTGATCAAAGCATTTGGTTTTATACAGACTTTTGGAGAAGCCTGTATTTACAAGAAAGTGAGTGGGAGCTCTGTAGCATTTCTGATATTATATGTGGATGACATATTACTAATTGGAAATGATATAGAATTTCTGGATAGCATAAAGGGATACTTGAATAAGAGTTTTTCAATGAAAGACCTCGGTGAAGCTGCTTACATATTAGGCATTAAGATCTATAGAGATAGATCAAGACGCTTAATTGGACTTTCACAAAGCACATACCTTGACAAAGTTTTGAAGAAGTTCAAAATGGATCAAGCAAAGAAAGGGTTCTTGCCTGTGTTACAAGGTGTGAAGTTGAGTAAGACTCAATGCCCGACCACTGCAGAAGATAGAGAGAAAATGAAAGATGTTCCCTATGCTTCAGCCATAGGCTCTATCATGTATGCAATGTTGTGTACCAGACCTGATGTGTGCCTTGCTATAAGTCTAGCAGGGAGGTACCAAAGTGATCCAGGAGTGGATCACTGGACAGCGGTCAAGAACATCCTGAAATACCTTAAAAGGACTAAGGATATGTTTCTCATATATGGAGGTGACAAAGAGCTCATCGTAAAAGGTTACGTTGATGCAAGCTTTGACACTGATCCGGATGATTCTAAATCGCAAACCGGATACGTGTTTACATTAAACGGTGGAGCTGTCAGTTGGTGCAGTTCTAAACAAAGCGTTGTGGCGGGATCTACATGTGAAGCAGAGTACATAGCTTCTTCGGAAGCAGTAAATGAAGGAGTCTGGATGAAGGAGTTCATATCCGATCTAGGTGTCATACCTAGTGCATCGGGTCCAATGAAAATCTTTTGTGACAATACTGGTGCAATTGCCTTGGCAAAGGAATCCAGATTTCACAAGAGAACCAAGCACATCAAGAGACGCTTCAATTCCATCCGGGATCTAGTCCAGGTGGGAGACATAGATATTTGCAAGATACATACGGATCTGAATGTTGCAGACCCGTTGACTAAGCCTCTTCCACGAGCAAAACATGATCAACACCAAGGCTCCATGGGTGTTAGAATCATTACTGTGTAATCTAGATTATTGACTCTAGTGCAAGTGGGAGACTGAAGGAAATATGCCCTAGAGGCAATAATAAAGTTATTATTTATTTCCTTATATCATGATAAATGTTTATTATTCATGCTAGAATTGTATTAACCGGAAACATAATACATGTGTGAATACATAGACAAACGGAGTGTCACTAGTATGCCTCTACTTGACTAGCTCGTTAATCAAAGATGGTTATGTTTCCTAACCATGACAAAGAGTTGTTATTTGATTAACGGGATCACATCATTAGGTGAATGATCTGATTGACATGACCCATTCCATTAGCTTAGCACCCGATCGTTTAGTATGTTGCTATTGCTTTCTTCATGACTTATACATGTTCCTATGACTATGAGATTATGCAACTCCCGTTTGCCGGAGGAACACTTTGTGTGCTACCAAACGTCACAACGTAAATGGGTGATTATAAAGGTACTCTACAGGTGTCTCCAAAGGTACATGTTGGGTTGGCGTATTTCGAGATTAGGATTTGTCACTCCGATTGTCGGAGAGGTATCTCTGGGCCCTCTCGATAATGCACATCACATAAGCCTTGCAAGCATAGAAACTAATGAGTTAGTTGCGAGATGATGTATTACGGAACGAGTAAAGAGACTTGCCGATAACGAGATTGGACTAGGTACTGAGATACCGACGATCGAATCTCGGGCAAGTAACATACCGATGACAAAGGGAACAACGTACGTTGTTATGCGGTCTGACCGATAAAGATCTTCGTAGAATATGTAGGAGCCAATATGAGCATCCAGGTTCCGCTATTGGTTATTGACCGGAGACGTGTCTCGGTCATGTCTACATTGTTCTCGAACCCGTAGGGTCCGCACGCTTAAGGTTTCAATGACAGTTATATTATGAGTTTATGAGTTTTGATATACCGAAGTTAGTTCGGAGTCCCGGATGTGATCATGGACATGACGAGGAGTCTCGAAATGGTCGAGACATAAAGATTGATATATTCGACGGCTATATTCGGACACCGGAAGTGTTCCGGGTGATTTCGGAGAAAACCAGAGAGCCGGAGGGTTACCTGAACCCCCCGGGAGAAGTAATGGGCCATATGGGCCTTAGTGGAGAGAGAGAGGGGCAACCAAAGGTGGGCCGCGCGCCTCCTCCCCCCTGGTCCGAATTGGACTAGGAGAGGGGGGGCGGCGCCCCCCTTTCCTTCTCCCTCCCCACTTCTTTCCCCCTCCTAGTAGGAGTCCTACTCCTACTAGGAGGAGGACTCCTCCTTGGTGCGCCATAGGGGCCGGCCGACCTCCTCCCCTTGATCCTTTATATACGGGGGCAACGGGCACCCCTAGACACACAAGTTGATCCACGTGATCATATTCTTAGCCGTGTGCGGTGCCCCCTTCCACCATAATCCTCGATAATATTGTAGCGGTGCTTAGGCGAAACCCTGCGACGATAGTACATCAAGATCGTCACCACGCCGTCGTGTTGACGGAACTCTTCCCTGACACTTTGCTGGATCGGAGTCCGGGGATCGTCATCGAGATGAACGTGTGCTAAAACTCAGAGGTGCTGTAGTTTCGGTGCTTGATCGGTCGGGCCGTGGAGACGTACGACTACATCAACCAAAGTTAATGCTTCCGTTGTCGATCTACAAGGGTACGTAGATCACACTCTCCTCCTCTCGTTGCTATGCATCACCATGATCTTGCGTGTGCGTAGGATTTTTTTTTGAAATTACTACGTTCCCCAACAGTATATGTTTGGATGAAAGAAGTGACCTCCTTTGATTCATGTGCATTTGGTGTAAGCTGCCGCCGTGAATCCGAGAAAGTTTGTTTTGCTTCCTCTGGAATCATCCCAAGTCAGTCATGCATGTGCGAAGTATTCTATGGTCTGATAGACTGATCATCTTCATTCCATATGTATCCCCTAGCACACCAAGCCACTGATTGATTGGTTCAAGGAAAGGAAGTTCCTTCTTAAGAGCATGCCTTATGCAAGGACCTCAATATCCTCGATGATGGTTCCTAATCAGAACTCGTTAGTGTTTTTTTATAAGACTACCATGTGGTCATGCTTGTCTAGGACATTGTGTTCACATGTGTGTAGCAGAACCAGCTCATGTTTTGGAGCTTGCTATCGTAGTTCATCTCCCGAGAGTCTCACAATGTTATCTTGTCGATTTGTGTTGCAAATCTTCTTTTCAGACATGTGAGTCTGAAGTATCATGTTTCTAACTAGATCTGAATCTCAGGCAGATATGATGGTTGGAACATTCCCAATAGGTGCATTTTGTTCCCAGCTTGCACCGCCATTGTGCCAATCCTACCATGGGTTGCCCTCTCGGTAATTACTACTCAGGATTATCTTCAAAGTGGACCTACCATGGATTCCACCCATCTCCGATGATGAGCAAAATCATCCCTTGCGTTGTCTTCAACAAGGTAATCCACATCATCCATACTAGTCCAAGTATGCCATTCTACCGAACCCCTCGAAACGATCGCTCGAGATTTGCCTTAGGCTGGCATAGAGAGTCTCAATGATCTCTATATCAAAAGTAATTCTTTTTGCCACTTAAGTTAATAATTCTACGAGTCATTTTTCCTGAGGTGCCCTGTTATGGTATCATGGCAACTCAACTCCTCGCTACATTGACAACCGTTCACCACTTCTTAAGTGTGGAATTGTTGTCTACCTAGTGACCCTTCGTCATCTGTTTTAGTCCATCCCTCTAGATGTATGCTTCGTATCTCAGCTCGAGAGATGTTGCTATGTATCATTCCGTGATTGATCCTGAGTTGTTCGATCTTCGAGGAGATCGATTGTGGTAGAATTTCCTTTCCCTTTTGTCATCATGTTGGATGAAGATCTCAAAAGCAAAGACGTCAAGATCAATTTGAAGCGATGAATCAACATCTCTGAGAAGGACAGTTGGATCGTGAAGACCGTGTTAGCTTGTGCCCCCTCTGTCTTCTTACCTCACGTCTTGAATCTCGGGACGAGATTCTTGTTTAGTGGGGGTGAGTTGTCACATCCCTAGTTCTGGTCTGCCTAGTGCTAGCATCTGGTGTGTGCATCATATTTAAATTTCAATGAATTTGAAATGGGGACATGTGAAAGCCTCAGAAATCATTTCTGAACATGACCAAGATAAAAATTTCTTCAAACAAGTCCAAGAAAATGTTCCTGTTTTCCTCTGAAAATATTGGCAAGAGGTAAAATTCAAACCTATATTTTTGGAAGCTCACAAATATTTATTTTGGGCATTTGAGTTAAGCTAATAATTATTTGCATTGGATTTATATTTGTTATATATTGAATATAAGTTCAATAATTCTGGAACTTTTTATGTGGTTCTGGATATTTCATATCTAACCCCATAATTATTTTTAGAAGCTACAAAATGGTTTTTTCTTTGAACTAAATCAAAACAGAACGACAAAAATAGAAAACAGAAATATAAAAAAATAGAAGAAAGCTTACCTCTGCTTACCTGACCCAAACCCTCTAGCCGGCCCAGCCACCTGGCATTTGCCAGTCGTCTTCCTCCTTTGGCCAGAAGGATGGAAGCGCGTGGCCGACGAGCGCCAGCACGCGCCCGCCACCTCCTACCTCTCTGCCTGTCTCCTCGTTGCCCTGAGGATGCCACGCACCCCAATGCCTCTCTCTCACTCCCCGTCGTCCTCACCCCTCCCCTGGACCTCTCTCTCTCACCACCGAACACGCCCGCCGCCGCCCTTCGCAGCCACCGCATCCACCGAGCTCCCCTCGCCCTTCTGCCCTGTCCAACGGGTCTGCCTCGACGCCGTGGGGCACCAAGACGTAGCACACGCCCGCGAGACGCCTGAAATGACGCCATTGTCTTCATCTTCCTCGTCGGCCGCCGGAGATCCCCCTCGCCCCGATCGCTGCAGAGCGCCCCCGAGCCCACTGACCTACTGCGCCGCCTCCCAGTGAGCTTCTGATCTTCCCCCTTTGCTCACCCCCTCCGTTCCCGTCCTCTAGACGTCGTCCCACCGTGCCAAGCTCCGGCTACCGCCATGGGCTCGCCTCCGACGAGCTCCAGACACCCGGCGACCCATAACTCAGGCCAGTCGAGGCGACGCACTTCCAGGAGCACGTAGGACCAAACCAAGCTTGAAACCGTGGCCTACAGCTCGATTTCGGTGTGCCTTCGCCGCGGTTAAACCCTGTTTAGCTGACGTGGCAACTTTTAGATTAGGCTCTAATTAAACACCAGTCACTGACATGCGGGCCCGGCCCTACTAATTAATCTAGGATTAGTGCTAATTAAACCAGGATAGTTTAGTTAGTAACTGACACGTGGGACCCGCAGGCCAGGTTTGACCTGGACCGGCCCAGTTGACCAGCTGACGTCAGCATGACTTAGTGCTGATGCAGTAAAGCCTTTCTGGATTTTAAATAAATCAGAAATGATTTAATTATTTCAGAAAATATCCTAAACTTCTAAAAATAATAGAAAATCAACCGTAACTCCAAATGAAATAATTTATATATGAAAAATGATCAGAAAAATCCAATCTATCCATCTGTACCATTTTCATGCATGTTGGAACAACTTAAAGTTGCTGTATATGACAATTTGAATTAATGGCATTTGAAATGCCTTATGTGGAGTTTGAATTTGAATCTTGCGTTCAAACCAACTCCATTTAAATCATTGCTAGTTGCATTAGCTCAAATCATAGCATATTGCCATGTCACATTCATGCATCATATTGTTGCATTGCATTGATTGTGTTCTTCCTTCTTTGCCGGTATTTGTCCCCTGTCAATAGACGTGGTTCCGACGATGAGTTCGATGACACCGATGAAGGGCTATATTATCTTTAGAAGTGCCAGGCTAGCAAAACCCCCTTGTTCATTCCGATAAAATCCCACTCTCTCGCTCCTGCTCTCTTTTACTGCATTAGGACAACAACGATTCATCTGTTACTTGTTGCGGTAGTTGAACCCCTTATCCTCTGCATGACCTGTCATTGCCACAGTAAATAGATGAAACCCACTAGCATGAGTAGGAGTTGTTTGAGCCCTGATGTGCCTACTCATTCATGCTTGTTTGTCATGCCTGCTATTGCTTAGAGTTGTGTCAGGTCTGATTCATCGGGGATGAATTGGAAAGTTGTGAACATGTCCTACTGTATGTGAGCTAAGTGTGTTGAACACGATTTGGTAAAGGTATCGATGAGAGGCCATGTAGGAGTACATGGTGGGTTGTTTCACTGGAACCGTCCTTAAGCACCGAGATCTGTATATGTGATTTAAGAACCAGCTACTACCATGCATTGGGCCCGAAACCAATGGACCCTCTCGGCTTCTTAATCACCCTAGTACTCTGTCCAGGAGTTGCAACTAGTTTCTGGTGTTTATAGGATATGTGTTGGCGGCCGTGCGTAGCGCTGACCCTAGGGGTGGGCTATGATGCGGTAGATACACCGTGGCCGGGTATGCCGGGTGCCCGTTTGGTGTCTCGGAACCCTGTACACATCGTTCAGGGCCGTATGTGGAAACCTCGGCCGGACTCCTTGCGGATGGAACCTGGATAGGCGATAAATCTGGACTAGACACTTGCGTGTTTAGGTAGGCCGTGACCGACACCCTCGTTGGGCTTCCGCTTGAAGGTTGCCGAGTACATGTCGTGTAAACGACGGTAAGTGGTGAGAGCGTGTATGAAGAAGTACACCCCTGCTGGGTTAACATCATCTATTAGAATAGCCGTGTCCGCGGTAAAGGACTGCTTGGTTGCCTGTACAGTTCATAGATAACTTGAAGTGGATACTCTAAAACTCGCAAGATAAGCGTGAGTGCTATGGATGGCCTTCTCGTAGGGAGACGGGAGCGGATCCATAGTGGTGTATTGATATGGTGAATATGTGGACTCGTGTGCGCCACCTCAAAAGAGTTTCTTGTAGTCGTAGTTCAGGTTAGCCATTGAGTCAAAGCTGGCTTGCTGCAGTTAAACTCCACTACCCTTTGTTGATACCGATGCATATGTAGTTAGTTCTGATGTAAGTCTTGCTGGATACATTTGTACTCACGTTTGCCTATTTTATGTTTTTGCAGAGAGACGTCAGTCTCGCTAGTAGTTCCGTGTGGACTCCGACGTTTAGCTTGATACCTCAGCTACGATCTTGTGCCCTCGGCAGGATCTGGTAGATAGTCAGACTTCTCAGCATTTTTCATTTGTAGATGTCTGTACTCAGACATGTTAAGATTCCGCATGTGCTTTGACTTGTATGCTCTGAATGTTGGGTCATGAGACCCATGTTTGTAATATCTCGCTCCTCGGAGCCTAATAAATAAATACTTGAGTCGTAGAGTTATGTTGTGATGCCATGTTGTATTTGCACATATCGAGCATATTGTGTGTATGATTGAAATGTTTGGTATGTGTGGGATCCGACAATCTAGTTGTTTATCCTTGGCAGCCTCTCTTATGGGGAAATGTAGTCTAGTGCTTCCATGAGCCATAGTAGTCCGCTACAGCCCGGTTCACCGGAGTCCTGCTAGCCCAGCACTACTGCTCAGGACACTTGACTGGCCGACATGTGTTTCACTTCGTTCCTATGTCTGTCCCTTCAGGGAAATGTCACGCGGTGACATCCGGAGTCCTGCCTAGCCTGCTACAGCCCGGGTTCCCCGGAGTCCTGTTAGCCCAGTGCTACAGCCCGGATTCACACGCTGTTGACCGACATGCTCAATGTGATTCATGTATGCCTGTCCCCATAGGTGTGACAGCCCAAGACCGGAGATTCAGATGCCTTCTAGGGTTTCCGGGTTTCGTCGTGTGTTTTGTTTGGTTCGTTGCATCATGTGCATTGCATCATGTCATCATGCCATCCTCTCATAAATCTTTTGCAACTCAACTAAATAAACCGTATGGATCTTTGATCCATTTAAACCGAGGGAATTCAGATGGTGAGTTCTCTTTATAACATATCATCCCAGTATTTAGGGACCTACTATAAATATTCCATTAGTTTGGAATTAACCGCAAACACACTTGCAATTTAAACTCTCAAGTGTCTTCTGCTTCAAGTTTCACCTCCAAACTTTGCCAACAATTCTTTTCCCTTTTATCGAGACTCTTCCTGTTTTCCCAACATTTTTGGACTCTTAAAAAAACCTTGAGTTTATTCAAACCATTTGAATTAAATTCAAATGTATTTGAATTTAAATCTTTCAATCATGCCACTTTCATTTTCCTAGATAGAGCTCAGTTTTGTGAGTCTGAAAAAATACCCCTTTGCCTAAGTCCCTTCTCTTCCCTTCTTATTTTCCTTTCCTTTGTTTCTTTCCTTTTTTTTCTTTCTTTCTCTGGTACGAGAGAATAAGGGAGAGAGGAGAACCCCAGTGCAGCCCAGTCGGCCAGTTGGGTCTCCAGCAGCCTCGTCCCACTAGTGGCCCAAGGCCCAGTCACTCCCCCGTAAACCTAGCGAGCCCCTCCTCGTTCCCTTCCGCCGCCGCTGGCCCGATCCCCATATCACTGCTCGATACCCCAATCTCTCACTCCCATGCCTGATCGATCCAGCGCCTCCAAGGGCGACGCCCGATTCCCGCGGCCCTGACCTCGGCCTCGACCATGGCGCCGCGCCGCCGACCACCAGCAGGACGCCGCCCATGGACGCGCCCGTCCTCGAGCATCGATCCGGCCCTCGTCGAGCCTCCGTGCAGCACTCGCCTCCCTGAATGCGTCTCTGGTATCTCCGTCCTCCAGCCGCGCCCGAGGGAGCTCCCCGAAGCCGGCGCTGTGTTCCTCCAGCACCACCACCAGGCTGCCCTGTCCTTCCCCTTGCGCAGGAGCTCGCAGCCACTACCATGGCGCGTCTTGCTACTCCCCCCAGCACCCCAATCCTTCCCTTCTACTCCCTCAGTCATGGCACTTCGCCGCTCTTTTGCTCACCCGCCTTGCCTCGCGCGACCTGCATGGCCGCCGGCCATGGATGCCATCGTGCTAGCCTGCAGCTTCGAGTGCGCTGCTGTGCCTTGCTGCTCCTGCTTTGTACGACAGCGGATGACCTCCGTCGAGCTCGCCCGGCCACCTTCGACCTCGGCATGGCCCTGCCTCCACTACCAGTCTCCTGTTGTCGGCCGTTTCCATGGGTTCGGGGAGCCCCAAGTCATGTCCGTGGCCTTCGTGTCTATTGATGCTCTGCTGTTTTCTTTCTCCATCATCTGCCCGAGCTCGTCAAATCCTGTACCCGGAGCCCAAGTCGGAAGACTCCGTGGATGTACATCTCATTTGTGCCATTTTGGATGATCAAGGACGTTTCGTGTTTCTTCAAGTACCATTACACCCGGAGACCACGGATTTGTGAAGTTCCACTACCGTTGCATGAACCACTACTTCCCTCGACGTCCGATAACGTCTACTTCCACTACTTCCTCTACACCGACTCGATACACTTCGAAAACGGACGCTTCAAAGGTATAACCCCGAGACGACACCCGTGAACGCATGAATGCATGTTGGATGAGATGCACCCTTTGTCTGCACCGTGTCCATATTGTCACTCGTTTTCCATGCCACTAACCCGTGGGACACCCGGAATCCGGGAGCACCCCACCATTTTTTTCACGCATCCGCACACTTCTCCTTTGCATCGGTATCTCAATCGAGTTACCGGAACTGGAACGCTGCCGTGGCACCGTTTTTATTATCGTTGCCGTGGCGCCCCTTTTGTTTCCGCCACGATGTCAAATGCTTCATAATAATGCTCTTGTCAACTTTTAATAATAATTGCATAAACTTGTTCATGTCATGCGCATCATGATAATAACATTTAAATGTTTAAAATTCTTGTTGTACCAAGTTGATAAATGCATATGGGGATTTACCGGGTTTGTTGTTTATTATATCCGGCCCCATTTAAAATTGTTTAGGTGGTTTAGTCTTGTTATGTTTCACCTCTTGCCATATTAACCAACATTTAATATTGTTGAGTACCTAAACGAGAGAGAACTAAATTGCATATTGAGCTCCACTTAATTTGTAGGATTGTTTGTGCACTTTGCCATGTCATGCTTCATTAAACCGGACATGCATCATACTTGATTGTGCATCATGCCATGATTATGTGATGATTGTTTACCATGATTGTTTGCTTCTTTCCGGTGTTGCTTCTTCGGGTTAGTTCCATAACGTCGCGTTTGTGAGGATTCTTTCGACTATGTCCGTTTATCTTCTTCATGGACTCGTTCTTCTTCCTTGCGGGATTTCAGGCAAGATGACCAAACCCTCGAAATCACTTCTAACTTTGCTTGCTAGATGCTCGCTCTTTTGCTATGCCTATGCTGTGATACCTACCACTTGCTTATCATGCCTCCTATATGGTTGAACCAAGCCTCTAACCCACCTTGTCCTAGCAAACCGTTGTTTGGCTATGTTACCGCTTTGCTCAGCCCCTCTTATAGCGTTGTTAGTTGCAGGTGAAGATTGAAGTTTGTTCCTTGTTGGAACATGGTGATGTTGTTCCTTGTTGGAACATGTTTACTTGTTGGGATATCACAATATATCTTATTTAATTAATGCATCTATATATTTGGTAAAGGGTGGAAGGCTCGGCCTTATGCCTGATGTTTTGTTCCACTCTTGCCGCCCTAGTTTTCGTCATATCGGTGTTATGTTCCTGGATTTTGCATTCCTTACGCGGTTTGGTTATAATGGGAACCCCTTGACAGTTTGCTTTGAATAAAACTCCTCCAGCAAGGCCCAAGCTTGGTTTTACCATTCGCCACCTAGCCTGTTTTTCCCTTGGGTTAGGCCAGCCCAAGGGTCATCTTTATTTTAACCACCCCGGGCCAGTGCTTGTCTAAGTGTTGGTCCGAAATGGGCAGCCTGCGGGGCCACCTCGGGGAAACTTGAGGGCTGGTTTTACTCGTAGCTTGACCTATCCGGTGTTGCCCTGAGAATGAGATATGTGCAGCTCCCATCAGGATGTCGGCACATCGGGCGGCTTTGCTGGACTTGTTTTACCATTGTCGAGGATGTCTTGTAGAACCGGGATACCGAGTCTGATCGGAATGTCTCGGGAGGAGGTCTATTCCTTCGTTGACCGTGAGAGCTTGTCATGGGCTAAGTTGGGACTCCCCTGCAGGGATTTGAACTTTTGAAAGCCGTGCCCGCGGTTATGGGCAGATGGGAATTTGTTAATGTCCGGTTGTAGATAACTTGAACCTTAACTCAATTAAAATGCATCAACCGCGTGCGTAACCGTGATGGTATCTTTCCGGCGGAGTCCGGGAAGTGAACACGGTGTTGGAGTTATGCTTGACATAGGTTGTTTTAGGATCACTTCTTGATCATACTTTCTCGAACGTGCTTTGCCTTCTCTTCTCGCTCTCATTTGCGTATGTTAGCCACCATATATGCTAGTCGCTTGCTGTAGCTCCACCTCATACCTTTACCTTACCCATAAGCTTAAATAGTCTTGATCGCGAGGGTGCGAGATTGCTGAGTCCCCGTGACTCACAGATACTTCCAAAACCAGTTTGCAGGTGCCGTTGAGACCGTGCAGATGACGCAACCAAGCTCAGGAGGAGCTCGATGAAGATCTTGTCCTTTGTGTTGTTTTCGTTCTAGTTGATCAGTAGTGGAGCCCAGTTGGGGTCGATCGGGGACCTTTGTCGCATTTGGGGTTCTTCTTTTATTTTTGATTCCGTAGTCGGACCTTGATTGTATCTGGATGATGTAATGCTTTATTTATGTAATTGTGTGAAGTGGCGATTGTAAGCCAACTATGTATCTTTTCCCTTATGTATTACATGGGTTGTGTGAAGATTACCTCACTTGCGACATTGCTTTCAATGCGGTTATGCCTCTAAGTCGTGCTTCGACACGTGGGAGATATAGCCGCATCGAGGGCGTTACAAGTTGGTATCAGAGCCTTCCCCGACCTTAGGAGCCCCATTGCTTGATCGAATTAGCGGACGAGTTGAGTCTAGAAAAATGTTTTGAGTCATTTAGGAATTATATATCGGAGAGTCTAGGAATTCTTTTTACTTCCCAGTCTCCTCATCGCTCTGGTAAGGCATCCTGACGTAGAGTTTTGACTCTTCTCTTCTCAAATTTCACTAAAAATTTTTAGGATCACGCGGGTATCTTGGAATCGTTCCGATGGTTTTGTGACGAGAACATTGTCTTGGTGCCTCCTGTCAGGGGTTTTATGGCAGTGTCCCGAGGAGTTGAGCTCTGAGGTGTTTTCGTCATAATTTTATCGTTGCAGTTCTGGAATACCTGAGTTTAGTACGCCGACATCGAAAATCTCTTTTATGCAGTTCGTTGGTGAGATAACCTCGACGCCACCCAGTACTGGGGCGGGAGTTCGGGAGTATTGCCATAACTTGTATAACGGATGCTTTTCGAAGGTTGAGGTAGATGATTTCCGAAGGTTTTCTTGGTTATGTGTTGAAGGATGGATACAGCTGGATGTAGGATTTGCTAGTTTTGGGTGAGATATTATGCTTCCCCTGTATCCCCAACACCTGATTGCATAACCGGAAAATTTCGGGAGTTTCATAAGGTGGGAATTCAAGTAGCTCTTAGGATATCTTTCCGACAGATGTATGATATGAAATTGGGGTTCGACGTCTAGTGGTCCGCCTATTCACGGTCGGTTTTACAGTGGTCTCGTTGTGTCTTAAAGAGTCCTTGGCTATGCCAACTCGGGGACGCTTCGTATGTCATGTGCACTGCCTTGTACATGATGGTGCTGTACGATCGAGCTCGTGTAGGCCCCACCATGAAAACTTCGGACAAAATCTCTATCATATGTTTGTTCCGGCTTATTCTGCAAGCCAACCCTTTGTTTTTGTTTTGAGTTGTGGTATTTGAGTTGCTTCGAAGTCAAATGTTGATTCCATACCTTTTCCAAGCGGTGTTCTCATATTTCTATGTGAATACAAAGACTTCTTGATCATCGAGATTGTCATCTAAATTCCTTCTCTACCGGCATGTTTCTCTTCAAGTGGATCCGATCACTTCAACATTTGCAAGATCAATTATCAGTTCTTCTCAACGGTGTTTGCTTCATCCGTTCCAAGTTGTCTTTGTTTTCCCACCCTCCCACCCTTATTTCTTCAAGGACTCAGATTTCTTAATCAAGTATCTTTTTATTCATGTGAAGTCTCTCCATTCTTTTCCTTCATGTTCTTACCCGGTGATTCTCATGAAGATTCTAACGGAGCTTCAAATTCGTCACTCATTCTCTTCTTCGGTGGTTTCAAGTCAAGCTTTGTTGATCATACCCTTCCTCATTTCAATGCTTTCTCATGCTGGTGCACCTCTTAATCATCCACTTCTCGCTATTCAATTGTTCCGGAGTGCTCAAGAAATCTCACAAGATTCGTGTTTCCATTCTGCTTTCGTAATCCTTTCAAGCTCTTTCGAGATTGTTATCTCATTCTAGTCTTTTAATTCAACCGGTGCAATCTCTCTTTTCAAGTAATCTTTTCAAGGGTGTATCTTTTGAGTGGGCCCTAACCCACAGGTCTTTTTCCAGGATCTTACCTGACTCTTCTTAATTGTCCGGAGCTATCCTCAAATTCTTTTCAAAGTTTTGACGTAAGAATGAATTATCATGAGTCATATGTATTTCTCCAAGATCTATCAAATTCTTTTAACCGTTGGTTCAACCTTTCTATTCGTCATCCCGGAGTATCTCAACATTTCTTGGTTGTGTTTCTCGTCGTCATTCTCTGTATTTGAAGACCAAAGAAGAGTTTCCCTTAAATCTTGCTCCATCTCTCAGAGATTCGTGGTTCTAGCTTGTTGCCATCCTCTCATAATTGTTTTCGATTGTGAGATATTCTTTTCATCCATCTGGAGCAATTCAGGAGTCTTTTCAGCTTGTGCCTCCGAAGGCCATCATTTCAGAAGGTTTATTCATTCTCAGCAAAATATATCATTCTCCAATCTTGCCGGTACATCGTTCAAGTGATCTCTAATCAGTTCGTGATCTCTTCGTTCTCATGTATCTAAATCCTAGCAAGTATTTTCGTTCATTTGCTAATTCCTCCTGGTGTTTCTTTATCTTCTCTTCGTTCATTTTTTAATTCTTATGGTGGTTCATTCAAGATTTCTCTTCCTTATCAATTCATTCGTTGTTTCAATTCTACTGTTGGTTCGTTGAAGACCTTCCTCAAGTTTGCGCTATATCTATATTAATCCTTTTTACGAGAATGAGTAGTATGCCAAATACGTTAATCGTCATCAATTTAATTGGTGAATGATAATCATAATGTAATTCTCATTCTTGTTTCATCGAGTGAACTCAATTTCCTATTCCGGAGGCTCATCAAATTCTCGTCTTCATTTGTTTCATCTTTCTTTTTCCGGAGTTCTAGTTTTCTGCTTTATCTCATCACGAAGTCCATCTAAATCATTACAAGGTTTCGCCTTGTGTTTCGAACTTCTCTTTATTTTTGTTATTCTTTTGTTTTACCGGAGTTCTTCATGAAGGTGCTACATGATGGTTCATAAAGGATGTTATTTCTTCTTGAAGTTTTTCATCGAGATTTTTCTAAGAAGCTCAAGCTTTCTTCATATTGTAATCCGGAGTGCAATTCTTTCTTCCGTATCATTGGAGGTGGTATTATGTCATTCTTGATAATTTGAATTCATGTTTCATGATTCACATGTTGTCATGAATGAGGTATTTTAAATCCATCAATCTCGTCATTGGAGTTATCTTGGGTTCTATTTCACCTAAAGCCTTCTCTAAGGTTTGTTGCTATTATGGTGCTTATAAATGACCCAAGTTCTTCTTTCATCCTTCCGATGAAATAAGCTTTCTCGTCTCCTTGTTCATACCAATCCAATTTTTTCCCGTGAGTGGCAGGTTGCCACCTCATAATTTGAGATGTATTACTTAAGACCATATCAAGCTCATCTTTTCGTTGTTGGTGTTCCAACAACTCCATTTGACCCTTCTCCTAAGGATGCCTTCTCAAGCTCTTTTGGGGCATAAGATGGCATTTTCGTCTCCATTCTTTTATTTCAATTATCTATCTTATATTCTTTTGTTCCGGAAGCCATTGTCATGTTGCTCTTTTCTCTCATCATTTTGGATCGTGCTCTTTTCGTGCTTATCCATTCAACAGGAGTGTTCTGTCCTTTTTGTTCAAGTTCTTTTCGCCTTATCAAGCCTTGCAAACCTTCTCAACCGGAGTACTGCCCAAAGTTATTCTTCCTTGTTCCTCTTTGCTAACAGAGTGTTTTCAACTTCATTTATCTCCGTGGTATTCTTTCCTTGAAATGTTTTAACCTTTTTCAAGGTTCTTTGGTCTCACTCGTTTGTCAAAGGAGCAACTTAGTTTTACCTCTTCTCTTTCTCCTCCGTTTTCCCTCCGGTGCCATTCTAGATCTCGGGACGAGATCCTCTCGTAGTGGTGGAGTGTTGTGACACCCCAAGACCGGAGATTCAGATGCCTTCCAGGGTTTCCGGGTTTCGTCGTGTGTTTTGTTTGGTTCGTTGCATCATGTGCATTGCATCATGTCATCATGCCATCATCTCATAAATCTTTTGCAACTCAACTAAATAAACCGTATGGATCTTCGATCCATTTAAACCGAGGGAATTCACATGGTGAGTTCTCTTTATAACATATCATCCCAGTATTTAGGGACCTACTATAATATTCCATTAGTTTGGAATTAACCGCAAACACACTTGCAATTTAAACTCTCAAGTGTCTTCTGCTTCAAGTTTCACCTCCAAACTTTGCCAACAATTCTTTTCCCTTTTATCGAGACTCTTCCTGTTTTCCCAACATTTTTGGACTCTTAAAAAAACCTTGAGTTTATTCAAACCATTTTAAATAAATTCAAATGTATTTGAATTTAAATCTTTCAATCATGCCACTTTCATTTTCCTAGATCGAGCTCAGTTTTGTGAGTCTGAAAAAATACCCCTTTGCCTAAGTCCCTTCTCTTCCCTTTTTATTTTCCTTTCCTTTCTTTCTTTCCCTTTTTTTCTTTCTTTCTCTGGTACGAGAGAATGAGGGAGAGAGGAGAACCCCAGTGCAGCCCAGTCGGCCAGTTGGGCCTCTAGCAGCCTCGTCCCACCAGTGGCCCAAGGCCTAGTCACGCCCCCGTAAACCAAGCGAGCCCCTCCTCGTTCCCTTCCGCCGCCGCTGGCCCGATCCCCATCTCACTGCTCGATACCCCAACCTCTCGCTCCCGTGCCTGATCGATCCAGCGCCTCCAAGGGCGACGCCCGATTCCCTGCGGCCCTGACCTCGGCCTCGGCCATGGCGCCGCGCTGCCGACCACCAGCAGGACGCCGCCCATGGACGCGCCCGTCCCCGAGCATCGATCCGGCCCTCGTCGAGCCTCCGTGCAGCACCCGCCTCCCTGGATGCGTCTCTGGTATCTCCGTCCTCCAGCCGCGCCCGAAGGAGCTCCCCGAAGCCGGCGCCGTGTTCCTCCAGCACCACCACCAGGCTGTCCTCTCCTTCCCCATGCGCAGGAGCTCGCAGCCACCACCATGGCGCGTCTTGCTACTCCCCCCAGCACCCCAATCCTTCCCTTCCACTCCCTCAGTCATGGCACTTCGCCGCTCTTTTGCTCGCCCGCCTTGCCTCGCGCGACCTGCATGGCCATCGGCCATGGATGCCATCGTGCTGGCCTGCAGCTTCGAGTGCGCTGCTGTGCCTTGCTGCTCCTGCTTTGTACGATAGCGGATGACCTCCGTCAAGCTCGCCCGGCCACCTTCGACCTCGGCGTGGCCCTGCCTCCACTAGTAGTCTCCTGCTGTCGGCCGTTTCCATGGGTTCGGGGAGCCCCAAGTCATGTCTGTGGCCTTCGTGTCTATTGATGCTCTGCTGTTTTCTTTCTCCATCATCTCCCCGAGCTCGTCAAATCCTGTACCCGGAGCCCAAGTCGGAAGACTCCATGGATGTACATCTCATTTGTGCCATTTTGGATGATCAAGGACGTTTCGGGTTTCTTCAAGTACCATTACACCCGGAGACCACGGATTCGTGAAGTTCCACTACCATCGCCGTGGATCCAACAAGTTTGCGAGTACGACTACTTCCCACGACGACCTTGTACCACTACCGTCCCGATGATCGCCGATGAACGATAGGACAACTACTTCTACCGCCATCGCCGTGAACATCTACTTCCACTACCGTCGCCGGAATCGCGAGAACCTCTAAGGACGACCTCGGAATGTGTACGACGACCGTTGTCGAAGACACGTACCTCTACGCTTCCCGAACATGTACCACGACGGCCGTGAACGACTACTTCCTCTACGAACTCGAACCGCTCTGATAATGCTCCCTTGTAAGGTATAACCTCGACACGACCGTCCATGGACCGAATGCATGTTTTGTGATACAAGATGAACCCCGTGTTTGTAGCGTGCCCGTTTGTTACGTGCACGACCCTTGGTTGCCATGCCGCTGACACATGGGACACCCGGTATCCGGGAGCGCCCCACCTTCTTTTGCTCGCTCCCGCCACTTCCTTTTGCACCGGTATCTCTATGAGCTATCGGAACCGATATATTGCCGTGGCATCACTTCCGGATTTGTTGTCGTGGCACACCTTTCGTTTCTGCCACGATGACAAATGCCTCATATCTTTCGTGCCAACATTTTCATAAATATTGCATAAAACTTGCTCATGTCATGCGCATCATGATAATAACATTTAAATGTTTAAAATTGTTGTTGTACCAAGTTGATAAATGCATATGGGGATTTACCGGGTTTGTTGTTTATTATATCCGGCCCCATTTAAAATTGTTTAGGTGGTTTAGTCTTGTTATGTTTCACCTCTTGCCATGTTAACCAACATTTAATATTGTTGAGTACCTAAACAAGAGATAACTAAATAACTTGAATGTGGTGTTTCGTCAATATACAACGGAGTTGCATATTGAGCTCCACTTAATTTGTAGGATTGTTTGTGCACTTTGCCATGCCATGCTTCATTAAACCGGACATGCATCATACTTGATTGTGCATCATGCCATGATTATGTGATGGTTGTTTACCATGATTGTTTGCTTCTTTCCGGTGTTGCTTCTTCGGGTTAGTTCCGATAGTGTCACGTTTGTGAGGATTCGTTCGACTACGTCCGTTTGTCTTCTTCATGGACTCGTTCTTCTTCCTTGCGGGATTTCAGGCAAGATGATCATACCCTCGAAATCACTTCTATCTTTGCTTGCTAGATGCTCGCTCTTTTGCTATGCCTATGCTGCGATACCTACCACTTGCTTATCATGCCTCCTATATGGTTCAACCAAGCCTCTAACCCACCTTGTCCTAGCAAACCGTTGTTTGGCTATGTTACCGCTTTGCTCAGCCCCTCTTATAGCGTTGTTAGTTGCAGGTGAAGATTGAAGTTTGTTCCTTGTTGGAACATGGAGATGTTGTTCCTTGTTGGAACATGTTTACTTGTTGGGATATCACAATATATCTTATTTAATTAATGCATCTATATACTTGGTAAAGGGTGGAAGGCTCGGCCTTATGCCTGGTGTTTTGTTCCACTCTTGCCGCCCTAGTTTCCGTCATATCGGTGTTATGTTCCCGGATTTTGCGTTCCTTACGCGGTTGGGTTATAATGGGAACCCCTTGACAGTTCGCTTTGAATAAAACTCCTCCAGCAAGGCCCAACTTGGTTTTACCATTCGCCACCTAGCCTCTTTTTCCCTTGGGTTAGGCCAGCCCAAGGGTCATCTTTATTTTAAACCCCCCCGGGCCAGTGCTTGTCTAAGTGTTGGTCCGAACTGAGTAGACTGCGGGGCCACCTCTGGGAAACTTGAGGGCTCGGTTTACTCATAGGATGTCTCATCCGGTGTTGCCCTGAGAACGAGATATGTGCAGCTCCCATCAGGATGTCAGCGCATCGGGCGGCTTTGCTGGACTTGTTTTATCATTGTCGAGGATGTCTTGTAGAACCGGGATACCGAGTCTGATCGGAATGTCTCGGGAGGAGGTCTATTCCTTCGTTGACCGTGAGAGCTTGTGATGGGCTAAGTTGGGACACCCCTGCAGGGATTTGAACTTTCGAAAGCCGTGCCCGCGGTTATGGGCAGATGGGAATTTGTTAATGTCCGGTTGTAGAAACCTAAAGTTGACCTTAATTAAAATGCATCAACCGCGTGTGTAACCGTGATGGTCTCTTTCCGATGGAGTCCGGGAAGTGAACACGGTGTTGGAGTTATGCTTGGCGTAGGTTGTTTTAGGATCACTTCTTGATCATACTTTTATCGACCGTGCTTTGCCTTCTCTTCTCGCTCTCATTTGCGTATGTTAGCCACCATATATGCTAGTCGCTTGCTGCAGCTCCACCTCATACCTTTACCCTACCCATAAGCTTAAATAGTCTTGATCGCGAGGGTGCGAGATTGTCTGAGTCCCTGTGACTCACAGATACTTCCAAAACCAGTTTGCAGGTGCCGTTGAGACCGTGCAGATGACGCAACCAAGCTCAGGAGGAGCTCGATGAAGATCTTGTCCTTTGTGTTGTTTTCGTTCTAGTTGATCAGTAGTGGAGCCCAGTTGGGGTCGATGGGGGACGTTTGTCGCATTTGGGGTTCTTCTTTTATTTTTGGTTCCGTAGTCGGACCTTGATTGTATCTGGATGATGTAATGCTTTATTTTTGTAATTGTGTGAAGTGGCGATTGTAAGCCAACTATTCTTCCCCTATTTTATTACATGGGTTGTGTGAAGATTACCTCACTTGCGACATTGCTTTCAATGCGGTTATGCCTCTAAGTCGTGCTTCGACACGTGGGAGATATAGCCGCATCGAGGGCGTTACAATAGGTCTATGCCATTTTGGGTTCACGACTAGCCATGTCGGCCCGGGTTCTCTGTCATATGGATGCTAGCGACACTATCATATACGTGAGCCAAAAGACGCAAACGGTCCCGTGCCTTGGTAAGGCGACACCCGTGGGGATACCGTGCGTGAGGCCACAAAGTGATATGAAGTGTTACCGGCTAGATTGACGTGACTTGGAATCGGGGTCCTGACATCTTTCGAATCCATGCCATGCCAATCATTGAGCTTTTTTGAAATATTTATCTTAAAACAGCATTAGCTCAATGAGCTATATGTTGTTAGGAATTACCAAAACCACCCAGGGATAGTTGCACTTTCAATCTTCCCCTTTCAATCTCCCCCTAAATTTGTGCATTATTTAAGATTTTCTTTTGAATGCAAATGCACAATCGATTAGGATCATGGGTTACTCTTCCATGTCACATACATCTTGGTGGAGCGCTCAAAATGATAGAGATTAAAAGCATGCACTCATCACCAAGCAAGCGAATGATCAAATAGGTATCTCACAAGGACATAAAGTATCTCACGCAAGCACACAATAAAAGGTTCAACCAAAAGCAAGAGAGATAAAAACAAGACACTCTCTCTCGAAGCCTATGATCTATACATATTTCCCCCCCTTTGGCAACAAGTTACCAAAAAGTTTGAAAATGCATAGTGCTATGCGTCTCTCAGGCTTGGTCTTTGGGAGGTGGTGTAGAGAGAATTCCAAGGACGAAGGCATCTGTCGATGTAGTTGGAGCTGGTGGAGTGGGTGCTGGAGGTGGCATTGGAGTTGTAGCTGTTGGTGCTGACAATGTAGCTCTAGCATCTGAAACTGGCACTGCAGCAGACCTTGGACCTCGTGGCACATGCTGAAAAGCATCAATAGTTGCCTTGCCTCTCCTCTCTTCTGCTTCCTCCTGAAGCTACTCAACTGCAGTCTGAATCTCAGTTACCTTCAGGTCAAGATCATATAATTTTGTCTCAACAATCCTCTCCAGGCTCTCCTGATTCTGAGTTAGGGTGGCCAAGCCCTTCTCAATCCTCAGTGTAGCTTGAATCAGATAGCCTAATTGATCTTGTTTTGACTTGAGGAACACCTGAGATGCTTCTTCTGCACTTGGCATCCTTGCAGCTTTCTCTGCCTTAGCTTTGCCTCTCTTCTCTTGTGCTTGAGCTCATGATGGTTCCTCCTCGTTCATCACTACTGTGTTGTCTTCAAAATCAGGATGTAAGGGTAGATGCTCCTTGTCCAGCAAATAAGTTCCTGTGCCCATCTTGGAGTTGATGAGCTCCTGAATATGTGGAGCATACCCACAAATTCTCTTTTGATCAGCAGCTATCCTCTTGATTGTTTCCACAATGAAACTCATAACCTTGAACTTCCGAGGAACATCAAAAAGCTGTAGCAGGTTGATGGAGTGTCCTCTGATCATATTGTGATCTCCTGACTTGGGTAGCAATGTGTGCCTTAAGATCCAGTTGATGGTAGGTAGACCAGACAACAGGAAATGTACAGATCCAAGCTTGTGTGTCTCCAAAGCTTTATCTGGGATCTCTTTGTACATGTTTGTCATGGAGTTGTGGTCTTCCTTCTTCTTGGCATACACATCCAAGTCATCCTCATGTTCTTCTGGGGCATTGATTAGCTTGGCCCACTCTGCAACAGTGGATTGGTACCTGGTACCCTCAGACATCCATACTATCCTTCCATCTGGATAGAACTGAGAAGTGGAGTAAAACTGCATGATCAGCTCATCATTCCATTTGGTGAGCTTCTATCCAACAAATTCATCTACTCCACATGCCTTGAAGCTGTCATATACTCCTGGGAAGTGATCTTCATTCTCCTTGATGTATTCCCAATCCACCCATTTCATGTCACATACAATGGGCTTCTTGTCAAGCAAAATTGCCTCATAAAAGTCTTGTTGCTCTTTTGTGTGAAACCTGTAATCAATTGCAGTCCTCCTCCTTACAGCATAGGGATTAGACTGTCTCCACAATCTCAGTCCTGAATCTTTCCTGATGTGCATGTCCTCAGCGACTGGATGAGCATCATTATGGTCAGGAATTTTGGGCTTCAACTTCCTCAAAACAAGTGAATCATCTTCCTCTTCTTCAGCTTCAGGCACTGGGGACTTGTTATTTTTTGTTGCAGGGATACTTCTAGTATTTCTCTTGGGTGCAGAAGGCTTCTGAGCAGCAGCCTTGGGAGCAGATTTGGGCTTAGATGGAGTAGCCACTGATTTGATAGCATCTCCCACAAGCTTCTGAGCTTTGGGAGCTGGTGCAGCATCCTCTTCCTCTTCATCTTCTTCTGGATCTCTCATAATGGAGGATCTACCAAGCAGTCTGGCAGTGGTCTTCTTGACCCTTTCCTTCCTCTTCTTTCCTTCTCCAACAACCTCTTCAGTTGGCTTGGAGGTTTCAGCAGTTGAGGCTCTAACATTTAAGGTTGGCACCCTCTTGGCAGGGGCCTTCTCACTACACCACAACACTGATGTAAGGACAGAATAACTGCCGGGAGAAGGCTCTTTAGAGGGCAGACAAACTGTCGGGACTTTGGTTCTCTCGGCAGATAGAACCACCATGAGAACGGCTGCCGGGGATTACTTCTCCCGGCAGACAAACTTCTCCCGACAGTTTTTCTGCCCTGACACATGTATTTGCCGGCAGTTTGTGTTCGCTCGGCAGATTGTTCGGAGCACGTGAAACTGCAATTACCGGCAGTTAAGCCGCCTGTACAAGCATGTTCACCCGGCAGATATTATGCCAGCTTGTTGACTTCACTAGCAAAATGTTCTAGGCAAACCTATTATGTAATATCCATCCATATATATACGCACTCAGGACATAGCACACAATTTATACATGCACTTCAATCAAAGTAGCATATAGGCCTCATCGAAAACCTTAAACTTAACGACCATATATAAAGAGGTAGTACCACAAAAGGATTACATATATACGTTTGCCACACACCCAAAATAAAGTAGTGCCACTAGAGATGTACATATGTTTCTAGATGTGTGCCACACAACCTAAATAAGCTAATTCAACAATCAGCAAAATGAGCAGAGCAAGTCTTTACATTCAACAAACAAGACACATGTCATTATCACTCCACCAACTTAATTTTAGGTCTTCCAAATCTTCAGCAGCTTGAAGATCTTCCAAACCTTAGTGAACTTGTGCACCTTTGGGAAACCTGCAATAGATCAGAAGATGTTACATATAACAGTTGCAGTCATAACTTAAGGAAGATGTTATAACAATCGCATATAATAGCCGGATATATGTTCTAAAATATAGAGCAACCAGTAACATCTCTTGAGTAATCTCTTCTTTAGTAGAGAACATGTTCTGGAGATCAAGATGTCCATTCTTTTATCATCTTAACAATAGCTAGTTTATCTTCTCATCAAAATGTAGCGTGCAAAGTCTGTACAAATATTAACAGGAAGATGTTACAACAATCACATACAACAGTCGCATGCCCGACATACAACAGCCGCATATGTTCTGAAACATAGAGCAACTAGTAACATCTCTAGAGTAATCTCTACTTTAGTAGATAACATATCCTGGACATCAACATGTCCATTTTTTATCATCTTGACAATGTGCTAGTGCAGTCTCTAGTGGGCCTTGATATTGAGCCTGACCTTGGATATAAGCTGATTTATTTTGAGTTCCTATATGAAGTTGGCACAACATAGTAGGATAATGAATCTGGAAATCTATAAATGATGATATCATTTTGTGGTTTTGCGTGGTATTTCCTTAGAGCAATGATGACAACTGTGCTTACAGACTTCCTGCATCCAGAACACGAAGTTGAACTACATTTCTCCTATTGCGGAATTTGATGAAGGGGTGTATTGGGAGTATTGTGATTTTCACTGAAGCATTGCCTCTTATTGTAAAGATGACTCAATGTTGGTCCCATTGCACAAACAAGCCTTTTAATTTTTGCTCCCTCTTTGCAGGAGCTATTAAAGTTGAGTTAGAATTAGAGGGGAACTAGCTGGACATATATTTCAGGATCTTTTAATGGGAGCTGTTTAGTTTCCTGGTTCCATGCTTTTGTTGGACAAGTTACAAATGAAGGTCCCCTAAAATTGTACTCGCTCCGTCCCAAAATAAGTGTATCAACTTTGTAACTTTAGTGCAAAGTTGTACAAAAGTTATGAGACTTATTTTGGGACGGAGGGAGTATCTGAGTAGTGGACAAGCCCACAGATTTACAAATCCAGTGAAACACTACGAGCATTTGGTTCACTTTCCTACATCTTGCACAACAAGTTGAATTAGCCTAGAAAAATAAACCAAGGCTTTTGACAAACAAACAAACAAACAAGCTAAAATACTTCATGTACATGAAAGAAAGAGGATCCAGTTATGAGAAATGAATCAAATGAAAGTTGTGAGCATGGAATCCAATGAAAATCATTTCTCTACATGGTAGAGTCTATCGTGTACATGAAAGAAAGATGATCCAATTAAAGTTTATATTTGTAACCATATTTATTCAACTGACCTCTCTCCAAATTCATGGCTGATGGACACAAAAGCACACTTCTAAAGAACTATAATGATCTGTTTGAATTACTAACTAATACTATATACTGGAATCAGGAGCTCAAGTTTCCTGGACACAAGTTAACCATGTAGCAACCAAATGAGCAAACCATTACTATCTGTCCTTGATAGTTCACACTAATGTAAATATTCAACCAAGAAAACATGTATATTACCTCCTCAGCTTGCTTGTGGTCGCAACGCATTGCCGCATTTGCCAATAACTCACTTCCAACTACATACATAGAAGCAAGAGTTTTAAGCAATCAACCATGATAGTCATTGTGCATTTAATCATAGGACCTAAGCTTACATGCTTGTAAGGCCATGCAATACATCGCGTAACATACGAAAGAAAGTTTACTTCTATTAATAGGGAAAAATCTAATACCATATATTACATTGAAAATGAACAAAGTAAGCTCGCACAAGAAGCAGTTATGACTCATCATTTTGGTTCACTCCAGGGGGTGGTCATGGTGTACTCACATCAATATGAACGATGACCAAACTTCAAATCTACGACCAGACTGCAGTTGACACGACCATATATAATCTACTACGATGGTCACTATTGTTTCGGTAGATATTGATGATATAAGGGCGCTCCTTGGTCAGTGGGTTGTCTCCTGGTGTTGTTCCTTCACTAATACTGCAAGCTGCTTATTACATGTGAATCAGTATAAAGTACATAAAGACTCCCAACAGATGAATACAAGAAAAAATTGTAGCAAGATAAACTGCATCTGTATAAAGTACATAAAGGCTCCCAACAGATCAATACAAGCAAAAATTAGCAACAGAAACTTCCTATGTTTGCTTCAAGAAGTCACAATCTAGTGAAGGCATAAACTATGCAGAAGGTGCAGCTTGCCGGAGGAGCTCCTTGGGGCCCGGGTGAGCATGTGTGGAGGGCCATCTTGGGGGAGGAAGCTCGCGAGGAGGGTGGTAACTGAGGAACAACGGCGTATGGCGGAGGAGGAAGGTCACCGGTGGATTGGCTCAGCGATGGGATGCTCCGTGTCAATTGGTGCTCGGTGGCACCGGTCTGGAGTGGTTGGGGGCGACAGCGGTAGTTGTTTGGTGGAGGAAGCGACCGTGGATGCTAGGGGCAGCAGAGGAGCTGCGATGGTGGGCGACGACGGCGTCAGTGGTCTGGGTGGAGGACACAACAGTGCATTGGTTGGGGCGGCGGACGGGTTGCGGTGGTGGGGGGCCGACGGCGGCACTGGGGCCGGTTGGGGCGGTGTTGGGGCTGCGTTCCTGGGGGAGTGGGGGTGACGGCGGAGGGATCAGGCGGTTGGGGGCAGCGTCGATCTGGTGTCGGGAACCGGTAGATTGGGTGATTTGGGGATGGCGATGGCGATGGCTAGAGGGCGGCCGCCGGCGGAAGGTCAGATTGTTGGGGACGGCGGCACAATGGTGTAGGGCATGGGTGGATTGGGATTTGGGGGGCCAGCGATGCGGTCTGGTGTGGTGGGCCGGCGCTTCTAAGTTTGTTTTGGGCCAAATTCCTTGTCACCCTCGCGTGTTTTTTCCTCGCTAGCGCGCGCTTAGGGCCGAAACTTTTCATTGTCGTGCCGAAGACGGTCCCCGGCAGAATATGGGCCGTTTTCTAGTTGTCCCGGTAGATAATGGGCCCTAGATTGTACCGGCAGTTAGTGTGCCATCGTTGCTCGAGTTCTCCCGGCAGTTTGCTTGCCCTAAGATGCTTATACCGGCAGAAATTAATGTCCCGGCAGTTTATTTTCCCTTGGTCGGGTATTTCTCCTGGCAGTTAATTGCCCCCAATCAAGTGTTGTGGTGTAGTGTCTTGTGCAAGCCATGCTTAGTTGTTGCAGCTGACCCATATTCTTTCTTCAGCACCTTCTTCTTGGAGCTGTCTTCCTCCTCAACAACCACATAGTCCTCATCTTCATGTTCTGAGGTTTTCTTCTTCCTTGACCCGGTGGCTGCTTTCGACAAGTTACTTGGTGTGCTCTTGTTGCCATCATATTGGGGATATTACTACGGGAGGTAAACATGCCTTATGTAGCCGGGTTGACTCTTTGAAGATTAGAAGCCCATGAAGATGCAAGGATGGTGGCGCTTTACGGAAGGCCCAAGGCTCAAAGGCGGGTTACAGCCTATAAATGTAAACCGACCTAGTCATGTAACTTATATTGTAAGGTAGGAAGAGTAGAGACCGAACCGGACACATTTATGATCCGGCTTCGGGACTCTGTAGCCCGGCGAGCGTCAACCTATGAATATAAAGGGACGACCCGGCCGCGGTTTAGGGACAGACAACAACTCGAGAGCCAGACAAAGCGGATTCGCTCCCTGGCCTTCGAAACCCTAGCAATACCAATCACAACTAGACGTAGGCTTTTACCTTCCTCGAAGGGGCCGAACTAGTATAAAACTCCCCGTGTCCCCTTGTCCGATTTAACCCCTTTAAGCTAACCCGTAGCGATGGCTCCAGGACTAAGTCCCTTCACAAGGACATCTGCCGTGACAAACCCACGACAGTTGGCGCCCACCGTGAGGCTATCGCACGATGGTTTTGAGTTCTTGAAGGGCAGCTTCAATGGACTTAAGGGATACGCTGTGGGCCGGATGACGAAGAGTCGTCGCGGCAAGCTCTACATCGACAACGCAGGATGGGGTCCCGAGGCCGATTCAATCGAATACGGGTACCGGGTCCCCTTTGGTGGGATTCACGTCTTCATCGGCAAGATCGGCGAACCGGCCCCTGAGCCGGACATCTGCACCGACATCATCGAAACGGCTCGGCGTGCAAGTTCTTCGCCGGTTCAGCCCGAGGCAAGGCATGTGTTCGTGGGTGTCATCCATGGATCGAGGTACGAGGACGGGCCGGTGTCCGATGGAGAGACCGTGGTCTGTTCTGATGACGAGTCTTCTGGAGAGATCAAATCACTTTACTAGTTGCAGGATGGCCGGATTGATGGAGGATCCGAGGGTAACAGTATTCCGGATTCCCCTAATTTGCCAAACCGGGCCGCCATCTTCATGGCCGGCACACAATCAGTGCCTCATTCATCTACCGCCGCGGCAATGCTCTCCAGTTCAACAACGGCCACACCAACAGGGTCAGGAAGCTCAGCGCCGCCTCCAGCCCAAGGCATGTTTGATTTGTTCGACGCTTTGGCAACGTTGATGGCCGCAGAGGTGGATGCAGCAACCAGGGATCATCACAATGCGGAGATTGCAAAGGTGAAAGATCAGATAGCCCAGGCTATAGCGGACCTGGCGACAGAAAATGCTAGGATGGCTACAGAGCGAGCTGAATTGGAAGCACATGCCTACCGGATTAGGCTGGATCATAATGCTTCAGAGGAAGTCATGAGAAGAAGGTACCGATCGCGTCTCCCGTCGGTTTATGAGCCGCAGAATCTCTTCAACACACCAGGAGCTGGTAACCAACCCATACTAAACCGTGCGGAGGCGCCGGGAACAGGGGCGCCGGTTCAACTGCGCCCGATGGACCCGCCTCGCCAGAACAACGTTGTGCCACAGTATGTACCAACACCTCTGGGGCATTATTCCAACCCGTTGGACAACATTGTGGCTGCCGCTTCACGCCTAGCGGCCCTCCCAACCGACGGCGAGTCACCAGTTGCGGTGGAAGCACGTCGGGCCAGGGATCTCCTTCAAACAGCACTAAATCAACAGCAGGCATATTCACACAGTCGTGACAGGATTCATTCCACTCCCCGTCCAAGCTGGAGCTATAGCAGACACGTGGAGGATGAACCGACCGTGTCCAGTAGTGCACATCGCCGAAGTTTACCACGAGGAAACAACCCGGCGGGGGAGGCGCTAATGCGGAGGATGTTGTGGACCATGGCCGGGCAAGTCCGGAGGCCGAGTTGATAGCTCGACACGGAACACGACCACATACTCCGGTTCACCCTATGGTCTCAGTGGAGCCAGGTGTGGTGTTTAGTTCCTTAGGGGTGCCATGTCTTATCCCCGCTTTGCGCAATGTGAGACTGCCCAAGGATTTCAAGGGACCTCGTAAGGTACCAAATTACACCACCGATTTTCAACCAGAGGCATGGGTGGAGAGCTATGAGATGGCATTGGAGATGTTAGATGTGGATGAGGCAGTGTGTGCTAAATATTTCACCATGATGTTGGAAGGAACAACTCGCACTTGGTTGAAAAGCTTACCAACCAGTTCTGTCGGATCATGGGCTGGGTTAAAGCACCGGTTTATCCAGAACTTCAAAGATACTTGTAAGCAGCCGATGTCAATCGTGGATCTGGCCGCTTGTGTCCAAGAGGAAGGGGAGTCCACGACCCATTGGGTCAAACGGGTCTCAGCGATTTTGCATTCTTCAGATCGTATCAATGCAGACACTGCAGTATTAACATTGGAGGGCAATTGCCATTTCTTACCACTCAAACAGAAGTTGGGAAGACTCAAACGTCACTGCAATGATATATCAACGCTCATGGCCGCTTTGGTTAAATATGCCGATTCAGATAATACCAAGGACTCGGACTCAGAGGAGGATAAATCGGGGAAATGTAAGAAGAACGGCAATGCCAAGGGTCAGCAGCATAATCCGGTAGGCCATGGAAACGGCGGTAAGCGCAAGGCCGACATCAGCTTGGACTTTGTTGCTAACACCAATGCACAGGAGAATGGCCAGCGCCGTAAGGGCAAGCAGCCCCAGAGGGGCGGAGGTTCAGGCCCCAATTTGGAGCGCCTGTTAAATCAGCCATGTCAAAAGCATGGATCAAAGGAGAAGCCATCATCTCATCTTTGGAAGGACTGTTATATCATTCGGGATTTCAAGAATTCCAATATGTTCCAGTATGATAACAACCCGCCCGGCAGTTCAGGAGGAGGTTTCCATGGGCCGGGCTACGGAGGTGGCGGTTCCGATTTAGGATTTCAAGGCAACCAAACCGGACACATCAATCAAGGGCACCAAAGTAACCAGGGAGGTTACAACCATTAGGGGAATCATCAGCAGCAGCAACAGCAGTCGGGTTATCAGAGCAATCCCAAGCAGCTAAATAGCGGGCAATATCATGTCTTCACTACTAGTTTGTGTAAGCGTGATCAGAAGCTTCACAAAAGGGCAGTAAATTCTGTTGAACCGGCAGTACCTCAGTATTTACGTTGGTCTGAGCAACCTATTCTGTGGAGTAGAGAGGATCACCCACCCCGGGTTGATAATCCAGGTCACTTGGCCCTGGTAGTAGCCCCTCAAGTTGGGGGATACAAGTTTACCAAAGTACTCATGGATGGGGAAAGTAGCATCAACATTTTATATTATGATACATTCCGCCGTATGGGGTTGACAGATAAGAATCTTAAACCGTCGAATACGGTCTTTCATGGTGTGGTGCCTGGTAAGTCTGCATATCCTGTTGGCAAGATAGCTTTGGAGGTAGCTTTTGGAGATGACTATGATTCAAGGTCAGAAACATTGACATTTGAGGTGGTAAAGATCAAAAGTCCGTACCACGCCTTGTTTGGGCGGCCGGCCTACGCTAAATTCATGGCAAGGCCATGTTATGTTTATCTACAGCTTAAAATGCCAGGTCATAAGGGGACTATCACAGTACATGGAAGCAGAAAGATTGCTTTGGAGTGTGAGGAAGGTGATGCGGCTTATGCTGAGTCGGTTTGTGCCACGGAGGAGTTGAAATTCTATAAGGAGCAAGTTGATCCGGCAGACATGACCTCTTTGAAAAAGCCGACTACGGAACATGATCCGGCGCTGAAGTTCAAGTCGGCTACAGACACTAAGATGGTTGACTTTGTTCCTGGCGATTCATCCAAACAGTTCAGCATCAGCGCTAACCTGGATCCCAAATAGGAAAGCGCGCTCATCGAGTTCATCTGTGAGAATCGGGACATCTTTGCATGGAAACCTTCTGACATGCGAGGTGTACCGAGGGAACTCGCTGAGCACACACTCAACATTGATCCTAAGTTTAAACCGGTCCGGCAGTTCCTCCGCCGCTTCAATGAAGAAAGACGTAAGGCTATCGGTGAAGAGGTAGCCCGTCTGTTGGCCGCAGGGTTTATTGTCGAGGTTTTTCATCCAGAGTGGTTAGCTAATCCGGTGCTGGTTCTTAAGAAAAATGGCACTTGGCGCATGTGTGTGGATTACACAGATTTAAACAAGGCTTGCCCTGCAGACCCCTTTGCTCTCCCTCGGATTGATCAGATAATTGATGCTACGGCGGGTTGTGACCGTTTGTGTTTTCTGGATGCTTACTCTGGTTATCATCAGATCAAAATGGCGGTTAAGGACCAGGAGAAGACAACTTTCATAACTCCCTTTGGAGCCTTCTGCTATGTTTCCATGCCTTTTGGACTCAAGAGTGCCCAGGCAACTTACCAGCGATGTGTTCAGAATTGCCTTCATAAACAAATTGGGCGCAATGTTCATGCATATGTGGATGATATTGTGGTAAAGTCCAGAAAGGAGGAAACATTGATAGAGGATTTAAGAGAAACCTTTGACAATCTCCGGATTTACAAGATGATGCTCAATCCGGAGAAGTGTGTTTTTGGTGTCCCGGCAGGCAAGCTCTTGGGTTTTTTGGTGTCAAACAGAGGCATTGAGGCTAATCCGGAAAAAATTGCAGCAATTACATCCTTGGCTAAACCGGCGTGTATCAACGATGTTCAACGTCTGGCCGGCCGGATTACAGCCTTGAGCCGGTTTATCAGTCGCCTTGGAGAGAAGGCCATCCCCTTATATCAGATGCTGAAGAAAACAGATAACTTTGTCTGGAGTGAGGCAGCTGATAAAGCGTCCGAGGATCTGAAGAGGCAGCTAGCTGAACCGCCCGTGCTTGCAGCGCCGATCGATAAAGAGCCATTATTATTATATGTGGCTGCTAATGCACGGGCTGTTAGCGTAGCCATTGTGGTGGAGCGTAAGGAGCTTGGCAAGTAATATCCGGTTCAATGGCCAATTTATTATATCAGCGAGGTGCTCATTGAGTCAAAGCAGAGGTATCCGCATTGGCAAAAACTGGTGTATGGAGTATTTATGGCAAGCCGGAAGCTTAAACATTATTTTCAGGGCCATCCCATCACAGTGGTCAGCTCAGCTCCTCTAGGCGATATCATTCAAAACAGAGAGGCAACTGGCCGGATTGCCAAGTGGGCTATTGAGCTTGGACCTCATGGGCTCAAATATATACCCCGCACAGCGATCAAATCCCAGGCACTCGTGGACTTCATCAATGATTGGACGGAGTTACAAGCGCCTGAAGAAAAACCAGATAATACATATTGGCCTATTCATTTTGATGGATCTAGATAGTTGGAGGGCTCGGGGGCTGGAGTTATACTAACTTCCCCACGAGGTGACAAGTTTTGTTATGTCCTCCGTTTAATGTTCCCTTGTACTAACAATGCAGCTGAATATGAGGCTTTGCTCCACGGTCTTCGGATGGCTAAGGAGATGAATTTGAGCCGGGTTAAGTGCTTCGGCGATTCAGATCTAGTGGCTCAACAGGTGTCTGGCACTTGGGACTCTAAGGACCCACTCATGGCTGCATATCGGCGAGAGGTGGACGCAGTGGCTGGTCACTTTAAGGGTTATCAGGTGGACCATATAGACCGGCGGAAGAATGAAGTGGCGGACGCTTTAAGTCGTCTTGGTTCCCAGTGTAAACCGGTCCCGCCCAATGTCTTTCTTGATGTGTTGCATAATCCGTCAGTCAAGGTACCAACCGAAGAATATTTGGCTATTCCTGATCCGGAGGCTCAGTTGGTGGCAGCTCTGCATGCCATACCGGATTAGACGATCCCATATCTGGCTTACATGAACCGGGGCGAGTTACCAGACGATGAAACGTTGGATCGACAGATAATCCGGCGTTCAAAGTCCATGACCATACTCAACGGGGAGTTACATCGTTACAGTGTTCAGGAGCAATTCAGCGCTGTGTTTCTCCTCAAGAAGGTTGTGAGATTTTGCGAGAAATTCATGAAGGGGATTGCGGTCACCATGCCGGTTCAAAGTCTTTGGTTGCCAAAGCTTTTCGCCATGGTTTTTACTGGTTGACGACGCATGCTGATGCGGAGGATTTAGTCAAGAGATGTGATGGATGTCAAAAATTTGCCCGCCGTGCGCATGTTCCGGCTCAAGAGTTGCGGATGATTCCAATTACGTGGCCGTTTGCAACTTGGGGGCTTGATATGGTTGGACCCTTCAAGCGCTCTAAGGACAAAAAGACCCACCTGTTAGTAGCAGTTGATAAATTCACTAAATGGGTGGAGGCAGAGCCATTCAACAAGTGTGATGCAGCCACGGCGGTTCAATTCATCAAGAAGGTGATATTCTGGTTTGGCTTTCCACATAGCATTATAACAGATAATGGTACTAACTTATCAAAAGGGGAGATGGAAGAATTCTGTCAACGTGAGCACATCCGGCTCGATCTAGCGTCGGTGGCTCACCCCCAATCTAATGGTCAAGCAGAGAGGGCAAATCAAGAAATTCTACGGGGTATCAAACCCAGGCTTATGGTTCCCTTAAAGCGGACGCCGGGTTGTTGGGTTGAGGAGCTACCTTCTGTGTTATGGAGCATCAACACCACACCCAATAGGTCTACGGGTTACACACCTTTCTTCATGGTCTATGGAGCGGAGGCCGTTCTTCCTAGTGACATCCGTCACGATTCGCCCCGTGTGACAGCTTATGTTGAAGCTGATAATGAGAAGGCACGTCAGGATTCTCTGGACCTGTTGGATGAAGAGCGTGATCTTGCAGCAGCACGATCGGCGATTTATCAACAAGATCTCCGACGTTATCACAGCCGCCGGGTTAAAACCAGAACCTTTCAAGAAGGCGATTTGGTGCTCCGGCTCATCCAGGATCAGACTGATATGCACAAGTTATCCCCACCTTGGGAAGGACCCTTTGTGGTCAGCAAAAATCTGCACAACGGGTCTTACTACCTCATTGATGTTCGAGAGCATAAAGACTCACGTCAATCGGAGGAGGAGACCAAGCGGCCATGGAACATAGCTCTTCTTCGGCCTTACTATACTTGAGCCATAGGCTCTTCCTATGTACATATTTATGATAATGTATATATTATATAATAAACCGGAGCCTCCATTAAAGCGGGGTCTCTGTTCTTTTTACATCATGTGTGTGCTCACAAGAGTTTCTACTGACAAAGCGGAGTTTTTTGTTAAACCGGTCTCTACAGCCGCACGGATATAAAGAATATCACTAGGGGGCTTGGTCATATCTGAACCATAGCTACACCTCTTGATCGGTTTGAAACGACAAAGGGATATCACTAGGGGGCTTGGTTGTTATCACACCACAGCTACACCTCTTGATAGGCGTTTATCCAGAAAGGAAATTATGTGAGGCCAAAGAGAGTGTTGCACAAAGCACAAACTCAAACATGGGCACCCACTGAGCATAGCTCACAAAGTTACTTGGGGGCTCTTTGTGCAAAGCAACAAAGAGTTTGAAAGGACCCTCATAATTGGCTATCAAGCCACGACTTGGAAGCCTGGTGTATTCACCTAAAAACCCGGGTTAACCTGCCTTCATCAAGTAAGCCACTCCTGTCCAGGTAATCCTGGTATGACCCATCGAACGTTTGACATGTCAATCTTTTATAGACCCTGAACTTGTTAAAGTTAAAACGATGATTGGTTAATTGGAGGCCCATCTTAAAAGGCTTTGTTAAATGGTTTAACTCAGAGGCCTGGCAGCCCATGAAAAGCCTCGATTTGGAGCCTGGCAGCTCGTAAAAAGCCTTGCATATTTTCCTGTTTGAGTTTTGTTTGTTGAAATTCATAAGTATTTTTTGATAAACTTGGTCCTTGACCCGGCTTGCTTCTCAACTACAAGTTGTTGACACATGATCAGTTATAAACCGGTGTTTATTGACCCGGTCTGGTTTGACTAAATCACCAGTGTTATAAAGAAAACCCGGTAGTTATCCCGGTCCGGTTTAATATATAAACCGGCAGTATAGAGATGAGGTTATCAACGCTCCGGATTGGTATTAACACCTTTGCCGTATACACCGTTGGTCAACCAATGAGGTATGTTATGTATACTGCTTTTTGTACAAACACTTTGATTATTTCATCTATGTCCTGTACACTTCCTGGATATATTGACCAGTCTAGCGGTAAACCGCTAGACACTTTTAAGTTGTTAAACCCAGGAACACAATTCATCATGGGTTATGCATAAATATATCCCAAAGGGTGGCACAAGTTGTCATGAGGCATTACAAAACATGCTCGATGGCATGGCAAATAAAGGAGTTTTTAGCTATCCTATTACAAGAAGCCTTCAAAACGGCTCCAATGGCATAATTGTTTGTCACAAGATCGGCACACGGTGGACAGTAAACCGGCGACCGGTTTAGGATGCTTCGTCTGGACGGTTTGATGGTTGAGGGTCAGTTGGTGTGGGCACTTCTTCATCCCTCCCCAGACGCTGGAAATCAACCGTTGACCAATCGATTCCAGTTAAAGCTTGAAACACTGCTTCTTCATGGATAAGATTGGAGGGGTTAATATCAGGAGCATAAGTGTGCTTACGAATCGGAGGCACAAGTTCTTCAACTTCATGGATGTCGGCCGGCTGCCTCTTCCCCTCCGCATTGTAAAACGGTTGAAAATGGGACAAATCTGTATCATCGGCCAACTTGCTGGCTGCTGGCCGCATCTGTTTGGTCAGCCGCCGGAGATCATCATTGTCAAAGTTGGAACCATCTTCTTTAACACCTGGGTATCCTTTGATGATGTCTTCCGCTTCAAGATCTGGAATCCAGGCTTTTGCTCGAATAAGTGCAGTTAAAGCTCCGGCTCTGGCAGCTGCTTTCTTCAACTCGGCGATGCGGGCTGGTAACATGGCCAACTTCTCAAGAGTTTCTTTAATCAAAGTGGGAGCCGGTTTGTTATAAGCTGCCGTGCAAATAGCCCGCTGAGACCCAGAGTACAGCTGTTCGATCAATGTGTATGCCGCTTTGAGTTTCATCCGCATATCTGTGCCAAGATGAGCGATCTGGGTACTTGCCAAAGATTTTATCAACATTTTTGTCAGTTATAAGGTTCATCAAATTATGTAACACACATAAAAACAGGTACTTACCAAAGATAGCAGAGGTCATAGCATTGATTTGGTGTTTCAAACCGGCTAGTTCATCTACCACTGGCTTCAGGGCTGCCTCGACGTCTACAACTCTTTTGGTTAAACCGGATTTCTCGATTTCCCAGTCAGCACGATCTTTGTTGAAAGATTCTTTCAACATTTCCATCATGGCCAGGGCCTGGGTCAACTCTTCTTTGGCTTTTTTAGCCTCAGCTTGTTGTGACTTCACATTTTCTTGCAAATCAGAATTTCGGGCATCTTTGCTTCTCAGTTCAGCCTGCCACGTTGAAGGTATGTTAAACAAACATCATATATATGTGCTAAGTACAAAGCGTATAACAAAGTTATGCACTTCATACTTGGGGGCTAATGCCTATTTGCTCTCAAGTACTACACTTTATACAAGTCTCCAGAACAATGCAAGCATTATCCTTGACACTTGGGGGCTAATGTGCATCTATTCTAAAACGGATGTGTGGATTAAAAACCGGATTAACTTGCCAAGTTAAACCGGCCTTTGGGGGCTATGCTGCAGAAAGTTATCTAATTATTTCAAAATGAGTCTTATCTATTATTAGAGACCTGCCATTGCAAGGATCAATGATGAGATGCTTAAAGTGTTACAAAGACCCGGTTTATGATTAACAATCATAAAACGGCCCTTGGGGGCTACTTGGGATAGTATTTCAGCTATAAATCAATAAACAAAGGGAGAGGAATTTACCTCATATCGCTCTTTCATCAAGTTCACCAAACCGGCTTCATAATCCCGGTTTGAGTGCAGACGGTTCAAGAAGCCAGAATGGAGCTCATCAGCGTTAAGATGAGCATAGCTTGATAAATCGCTGCTCCATTTACCTTTCTCCCTGGCAGCTTGCTCTTCTTTGGCACTGTGTTGAGCCAAAATGACGGGATGGCCAGGAGAGCTGTGGCCCATTCCAGTAATAATAACGTCATCACCTTGGCCTTCAGGGTTTTTGGTTGATGATATTGGAATTTCAGCATCTTTCACCGGACTAGCCCGGTTTGGTTCTGCCGGTTCAGCATCAGGCGCGGCAGGATCAGCGTCTGCTGGTTCATCAGTATTTTGGCCTTCAAGGGGCGGGTTATCAGAAGCAGCTTCAGGATGGTGGCTTTCCGGTTCACGAGTTTGTTCCGGTTCACCTCTTGGTTCTTCTTCTTCGGCGACCGGATCTTCGAGCGGATTGGTGGTCCGAGCTTTCTTACTGGGTCTGGCTTTGGCCCTGCAAACAGAATAAAAGAGGATTAACATCCTATTCAAAGGATTTATGGCGCATTGAAAGGAAAGGTTTTTACAACTTACCCGGCCACAGTTTTCAAAGGGGGGAGTTGAGTTGCTGTCGATTCACCAGAAGATGAAGGAGGTGTCACCTGATAATTTGAATCGGACGGATTAAGAGGCTGTCTGAAATAACCTGCCTTGGGGTAAGAATGGTCAGAAGTAGGAGAGACCTCAGACCGGCGCTTCCGAACCGGAGTATCAGGTAAACCGGCAGAAGTGACCAGTTGTCCACTGTGCCGGGTTGTCCGGCGAGCTTCATGCTGCTGAGTCTTCAAAATAAATGTTGGATCCAAGTGAGCAAGAGGATGAGAAAAGCTTACTTTCCGGACTACTTGGCGAGTTTTTTGTGTTGGCATAGAGTCTGAACCGGAGGAAAGGGTAATTACCTCTACATCATCAGCTTTACTAGCTTCTGCGTCCTCTTGAGGAAGATCATTGTTAATGAGATGCATGAAAAGAGAGCCAAGTGAGTCAAGTTCTACCTCAACTTCTGGATCATCAATATCATCATCAAGCTCCATATTAATTCGGTCAGCCCTTTTCCGTTTTGATATCCGTTTTACGCTTTGGTCTTTGGGCAGGATGGCTTGACCGCTTTGTCTCCAGTCGGCTTTGCCGCTTTCTCTACGGTTTTCCGTTTCTAGAAGGGGTCATCTCCCTATATACAAAGAAGAAGGATTACAGGTTGCATAAGCTAAAAATATTAGAGATGAGGGGGAAATATAATGCTTACAGCAGGCGGTTTGTTCTTGGCATAGAAGGGACTCAGACCGGTTTGACTACAGATCAGTTCTGATTCATTCAGAATCTTCTTTACACCTTCAGTGATTTCTTCCTCAGATAATTGGATGTTGCAGTGGCATTGAGGGTCGTCAACCTCACCGGTGAATTCACACATTAAACCAGGACGCCGGCTTAGCGGCAAGATACTCCAGGATATCCAACAGCGCACAAAGTCCACGCCTGTTAAACCGTTCGCCATAAAGGCCCGGAGTTTGGCGAGTTGAGGAGCGTATTTTGCCCTTTCTGAAGAGCTCAGGCGTTGTGGCATTGGGTGGGTGTTGGATAGTCTGTGATCACGAAAGCCAGGGAGGGGATTTTCATCTTCAGGCGAAGTGTCTCTACAATAAAACCAAGTTTGGTTCCATTCCTTTGGGTGGCTATGATGTTTGGCATGAGGAAATTCAACTTCTTTCCGCTTTTGAATCGAGACACCACCAAGTTCTGTGTTCGGTCCATTTACAAACTCTGTGCGCCGGTTTAAGTGGAAGAAATCCCGGAACAGTTCTGCAGTTGGTTCTTCTTGTAAATATACTTCACAGAAGACCTGGAAGTTGCATAAATTGGAGACCGAGTTGGGACCAATATCTTGCGGATGAAGTTGGAAGCTGGCAAGCACATCTCGGTAAAACTTTGACCCTGGCGGTTTGAAGCCACGGCCTATGTGATCAACAAAGACCACCACCTCGCCCTGCCTTGGGGTCGGAGGATTTTCTGTTCCGGGAACTCGCCATTTGATTTCAGTTTTCTTAGGTAGGGAGCCGATGCTGACCATCTCATTCAACTGAGTCTCAGTAACCCGGGAACGAGCCCAGTTGCAGGCAGTGAATTGTTTGGCCATTGCGAAACAAACAAGCTGAAAATGAAAGGCCGGTTTATAAATCACGCACGATTATATGCATGATACAATGGAGTAAGAAACATACTGATAGAGGACATGGCATAAACCGGAGATCAATGCAATAATGCATAAAAGGTAATACCACGACAGGGGTACTCAGACACTGTTAAACCGGAATATAATTATGGAGACAAAAGGCTCTTCCGGTTTATCAGAGGGCTAATGGTACAGATTGATTATGCAAAGTTAAACCGCTTATAATGGTGTGAGGAGAAACAGATTTCACAGAGATGTATAAAACTTTCGGATCTAAGGTAAGACAGAAAAGCAAAATATTTCGACCTAAAAAGGGTAAGACCCGAAACAGTTTATGAAGGATTGCAGCAGTTTTTGTATAAGGATTTGTGAGGGTAACAAAGATTCATCACGGCAAGAGATATGATAAGTATGAAGCATTCATCTACGGGCCAAAGGAAGAACAACGCTATAAGCTCTGACGAACCTCAAGAACAGCGAGGAAACCCTAATGGATCTAGGAAAGAAGGGGGAAAGGACTTACTGCGACCACGGAAGCAGCGGAAAGGGCGCTGTGGAACTCTGGTGCGAACAGGTTGATGCAGCGGCCGACGACGAAGCAGAGGCGAGGTTCGAAGCTGACGGCGGCGCTCGAGTGCGGGGTCGTCGAGAGGAAGAAGAAGAGATGAATGGGTAGCGGAAAGAAAAGAAAGGGGTCCTCTGCCCCTATTTATAAGGCGAAGCGGTAAAACGGCAAGTGCGGGAATCGAGGAGCCCAAAAAATGGATAAGTTAATAAAGGTGTCGCCTCGGTGACTGAATACACATTAAATGAAGGTAATCTCCGACATCGACGGATGGATGACATCAGGGCGGTTTATCATAATTTGGAAGTATGACGTCACGGCGGTTTACAAGATCAAGGTGAAGATATGAGAGAAGATTTTTTCTAAGTGTAGAAGATTGACATGAACAAGTTCAAACCAATCTGGGGCCTAATGTTGGGGATATTACTAAGGGAGGTAAACCGGCCTTATGTAGCCGGGTTGACTCTTTGAAGATTAGAAGCCCATGAAGATGCAAGGATGGTGGCGCTTTACGGAAGGCCCAAGGCTCAAAGGCGGGTTACGGCCAGTAAATGTAAACCGACCTAGTCATGTAACTTGTATTGTAAGGTAGGAAGAGTAGAGACCGAACCGGACATGTTTATGATCCGGCTTCGGGACTCTGTAGCCCAGCGGGCATCAACCTATGAATATAAAGGGACGACCTGGCCGCGGTTTAGGGACAGACAACAACTCGAGAGCCAGACAAAGCGGATTCGCTCCCTGGCCTTCGAAACCCTAGAAATATCAATCACAACTAGACGTAGGCTTTTACGTTCCTCGAAGGGGCCGAACTAGTATGAAACTCCCCGTGTCCCCTTGTTCGGTTTAACCCATTTAAGCTAACCCGTACCGATGGCTCCACGACTAAGTCCCTTCACAAGGACATCTGCCGTGACAAACCCATGACACATCATCAGAAGTGCTAGAGGGACTAGTGCCCTCACTCAATTGCACCTGTTCATCAGACCTGTTCTAGCTGTCGCTTTGATCAGACATCTCTGCAAACTTACTAACATCAGACCCTGTGAATAGATATAGATGAGGTAGAGTGGATGAGCATCACAAAGTGCAGAGTTTTTGCAAAACAGATGACTTAAAAACTTAGTTTTAGTTCTCCACAGAAAGCATTTCGGAGCTACCGATTTGTAAACTCGGTGATACCGAAGCAGCTTTTGGAATCTAAACTAGTGAACTCGGCCAGACCGAGTCACAGTTCGGTGGCACCAAGACTGCTAGAGTTTCACAAAGAATCGAACTCGGTCATACCGATTTGCAATTTTCGGTCAGACCGAAAATGCATGTGCTATGGCCTAAGCCAAATCGGTGAGACCGATTTATACAATTCGGTCGATCCAAGATGAGTCTGGTGGAGACCTAACCCTAAATTTTCAAATCCAATCTAATCTAAAGGAAGTTTTCAGTGGATGGATTGTTTGCATACGTGGTCATGATCATGGCAAAGTAATGTGCTACGAATCGGAGTTAAAAGAATAGCACAAAGGATCGAACTCGTAACCTAGTTCGGTGGAGTTCGCTATGGCGGCAACGGAGGGGCAGAATTTCGTTGACGGCGGTGGAAACCAATGGCGGGAGGTCGCTGGCGGCGAGATGACGACCCAGAGACCTGAGCAGCAGAGCAGGATACACGCGGGCTGAGAGGTTTTGAAGAAATTTCCAAAATCTCACACGTAGGTTTATATATCCCGACCCTGTCGGTGTGACCGAGTGGAACAACTCGGTGGCACCGAGATGCAGAATCGCAAGCGGTTACTGCAACTCGGTGTGACCGAAAAGTTAAAATCGGTTGCACTGACATTGAAACCCTAGATCAACTTAGTGATCTCGGTGTTGACCGAAATGGATGACTCGGTCATACCCAAATACACAAAGAGGTTTTGGAAGTTTATGTCTATGATGAATCGGGGACTCCAAGTGCTCCTCACACAGAGTGGTTCGAATCTGACTTGATCAAACCATGTGATGTAGCATGAATAGAGTATGAGATGAGAAAATCATAGATAGCTAGAGGGAGTTCATAGGCATTCTTGTCCATCCATTTGGCAAAAGAGAAAAAAGCCAAACAATCAAAGCAACAAATGGATGTCCTTGAATGAGCAAAATATGCATCCAACATGCTCACACAATAAAATGACAAATGAAATATGTGACAAAGCATGCACAAACACTCTAGCATATATCAAGCATTTTGCGATGACTAGGTGTCACACCCTTTTTTTCATGCCACAACACTTAAGCTAATAAATCATGATAAAGTGTGGTTTGACAAAAACTTTTGCATCAATTGTCTTTTATTTGGAGTTGGTTTTCTCTCTGTGTTTTTCAAGTGCTCTTTAAAGTCAACACAACTCCACCTTCTGTACTTCATCTCTTTGCCCCAAACTTCTGCCTAATGATCATGCCATGTGTAGTGCAATATAGTATTTTCTTACAAAAATAATTTGGCCAAATAGTATTTTCAAAAATTAGTTTTCCAAAAACCCCTGAATTGAGGTTTGCACTACAAGTACTTGACTTGGGGTATGAAAAATATTTCAAAGAGAACATTTGAAACCTATTAGATATAGGATTCCCATAAACCACAAAAATATAATTTTAAAAGTTATTTTCCTAATTTATTTAAAAGCTTTTTCTTAAGGCCAGAAATGGTGTTTAATAGGGAAAAATTATTTTATTGTTTCAAAAATATTTGAGAAAAATCAGGGAAACTCAGTGGACATATATTTTCCATATATATATATGAGTTTCAACACATGGTCATGATCAAAATATTGGACAAAACCTCCCAAAACCATTTCTGGCCATTTCAAGGATTTGAAATATTTCTACAAGAAATATTTTCCAATAAATCCAGGAAAATTCTAGCAAGTCACATATGCATAATATGATGATATTGCACAGTTTCAGCCCAAACCAAACTATTTTGGTTCACCAAAATGCCCCAAAACCCTCTTTGACCAGAATCAAATTTGAACAAGTTTGTACTACCAACTTTCTCTCCTTGACCCCAACTTTTGTGAGCAAGTTCACATGACCAAATGAGGCCACTACACCAAGTGGTTCATCAAGGGGAAGTGATTTTCTCAACTAGATCTACACAAGTTCATTTCTGCTAATTTCTAGGGTTTACAAAAGTTGCATTGGCAACTTTGCCCAAATAAGCTCCAAATTGGTGGAAGGCCTTAATTATATGTGTCATTTCACCCTATGGAGTCTCATGGCATTTGGAAATCATCTACTTGCCCAAACCATTATCAAACACCTTCTGCCACTTTTCAAAAATCACCATTTTGACCACTAACACTATTCTCCTTGAGCTCAACTTTTTACCACAACTCCTCCTAGTCCTCTCCTACCTCCAGTAACTCTTCCCTTGCCTCAGCTCAATGATTGAAGAGTGAAACATCCCCATTTACCCATCTAGACAGCGGCAGTCTTCTCCTTTCTCACCTCCCTCCTCACCCAGTGGCCACCCAGGGCATCCAATGCCCCTCCCCCATTCTTTACTCCCCCCCTAGAGCCACCAGACACCTTTGGCCATGCCCACATTGCATAGAAAATGGCCATGCCAGCCATTTCGGTGCTCTGGAGCACGCTATAGTGCACTCCCGCACTATAGACGCCCCCTGCCAAGCACCTCCGGCCACCTCGGGCCTCCCTAGCGCGCCCGACGAGATGCCTCGACGTCTGCAACACGGCAGCTGGTCGGCCCCCTCCTCCTTCTCCCTCCTCTCGCCCCAGCTCGCACGCGCGACGACCGCCCGAGCGCACCAGTGAGAGCGCTCACACGCGCGGCGCCTCTGGCCTCCTGCTCCCTCTCTCTTCTTTCCCTCGATCTGGACCGAACCCACGAGCACCCCAGACACGCCCACACGCGCCCCCGTGACCCACAGCAACGTCAACAACCTCGCCGGCGCACGGGTCTACGGTGAGCCGTGGCTCGCCTACTTAAAGGCCTCCCCGAGCCTCTCCCTCACCACCACTCGCTCCTACCTACTCCAAATCGGCCCCCTATGCCCTCCACTCTCCTCTAGGAGCACCCGAGCTCGAGATCGAGCTCGAGCTCCGCCGCCTCGGGTCGCCGTCGATCTCGGGGTACAGGCTCTCTCCGCCTCTTCTACCTCTTGATCTGGAACCTCCACACCTCCCTGACCATTTCCCCTCTATTCCCCCTCTCTATTACAACCGGAATCGACCGGGGCAAGCACCTCCCGAAGCTCTGCCGCCGTCTTCCTCGTCGCCGGCGAACCCCTGCACCCCGGCGACCAACTCCACCTCCACCCGAACGGCGACTCCGTCCTGAGCACGTCGGTGCCCTCAGATCGCCACGCCGTCGACCACAGCGGCGCCGGTGAGCTCGCCGCCCTATCTGACCCGAGGTTGACGACGACGGCCGTGGGGCCCATCCGTCAGCCTCACGTCCTGATGTGTGGGTACCACACATCAGGTTTAAAACACACGCGCGCGCACTGGCTTGCTGCATCGGCTGGAGGCGTATTTCTCAAATACGCCTTCGACGTGGCAGCCTTGCGCGAGTTGGATTCCCCCTGGGCCTGCTGCATAGTGGCCGAATAGGCCCAGTTGCATAGTGTCCTTTTTCCTTTTCTTTTTCTATAACTTTTCCAAAAAATCCACAGGATTAAATAATAGTCCAAATGCAATAATTCCAACTCCTAAATTCTTGTAATAATCCCACCTATTTATTGGTGCAGTTTGCACTCTTATCAAACCAACTTTTCTTCACCGTTCAAATTTAAATTTGAATTTGAGCATTTATGCCTGTCATTTAAAATTCCTAGCACTGTTTCCATGACTCCAAATCAAAAACTAGGACTTTTCCCCTTCTTAGTTTTCACCCTAGTATTTAACAAAAACGAGTTGACATTTTTCTGAGCACTTTGGTTTTTCTGTTTTATTATTGCCTTATTTTTTTCTCGCTATTATTTTGCGACGATAGATTGCGTTGCCGATGAAGGGTTGGACCAGGAAACCTTGAAGACCCAAGAAGACTTTGCTAAGCCAGGCAAGCAGCCCTTTGACCATGTCTATGGAACCCTTTTTATGCATGTCATATAACACTTTTATTGCTTGCATCGGAGACATGATATTGTGGTAACCACATGGGGTGGTTTGCCACCGTTACTTCCTCGTTGATACTTTGCATTGTGCATGACCCTACCTTCTTATGAGGGTTATGCCGGTGGGAGTAGATAGGATGCTAAAGTAGTTGCTACGCAAAAAGGGACGGGAATATGCATGGTGCTGGAGACAAAGTATTTTCAAAAGACTTTTCGAAAACCCCGTCGGGTGCCACTTATGCCTGAGGGAGATAATGAGATGGGTAACCACTGGATGACGAAGTGGTGTACCGAGGAAAGTGTGTGTGTTGTTTTCGAAAACGGATTAGATCTAAGATTTGTCGACTTTCCCAACCTTACATACGCAACCACTCTACCCTTGTATGGGAAAGGGCATTATTGATTACCTAGGCTGATACTAGCTTGGAGCCTGCATTACTTGTGACGGGGGAGAGTTGGTGCTCTCTCTCGGGACGGGGTCGTGCCAGGTAGGGAGGCCATGACTGTTTTCACAGGGCACCGGAAACACCATTGTGTCCCCTCTCGGATGTTACGATCTCGAGTGAGTCTCGTATGATGTACATCGTGAGGATATGGAACAACGAGTGGACTCCTTATTAGTGTCGTCTAGGGAAAGATAGTGATCGGGTGCTTACCCCGGGTACTTGAGGTACCGCGGGTCGTGGATGTAACGCCCTCGATGCGGCTATATCTCCCACGTGTCGAAGCACGACTTAGAGGCATAACCGCATTGAAAGCAATGTCGCAAGTGAGGTAATCTTCACACAACCATGTAATACATAAGGGAAAGAGGTACATAGTTGGCTTACACTCGCCACTTCACACAATACATGAATAAAGCATTACATCATCCATATACAATCAGGGTCCGACTACGGAACCAAAATAAAAGAAGACTACCCCAAAAGCTACACAGATCCCCGATCGACCCCAACTGGGCTCCACTACTGGTCAACTAGAACGAAACAACACAAAGGACAAGATCTTCATCGAGCTCCTCCTTGAGCTTGGTTGTGTCACCTGCATGGTATCATCAGCACCTGCAAACTGGTTTTGGAAGTATCTGTGAGTCACAGGGACTCAACAATCTTTCACCCTCGCGATCAAGACTATTTAAGCTTATGGGCAAGGCAAAGTTATGAGGTGGAGCTGCAGCAAGTGACTAGCATATATGGTGGCTAACATACGCAAAAGAGAGCGAGAAGAGAAGGCAAGGCATGATCGATAAAACTATGGTCAAGAAGTGATCCTAGAACAACCTACGTCAAGCATAACTCCAACACCGTGTTCACTTCCCGGACTCCGTCGAGAAGAGACCATCACAGTAACACAAGCGGTTGATGTATTTTAATTAAGGTCAGCTTCAGGTTTTCTACAACCGGACGTTAAAAAATTCCCATCTGCCCATAACCACGGGCACGGCTTTCGAAAGTTCAAATCCCTGCAGGGGTGTCCCAACTTAGCCCATAACAAGCTCTCACGGTCAACGAAGGATATTCCTTCTAGCAGGAAGACCCGATCAGGCTCGGAATCCCGGTTACAAGACATCCTCGACAATGGTAAAACAAGTCCAGCAAGACCACCCGATGCGCCGACATCTCGATAGGAGCTGCACATATCTCGTTCTCAGGGCACATCGGATAAGCTAACCATACGGGAGCCAACGTAACCCAAGTTGCCAAGGGACGGCCCCGCACGGTGCTCTGGGTTGGACCAACACTTAGACAAGCACTGGCCCGGGGGTTAAAAAAATAAAGATGACCCTCGGGATGCGCGACTCCCAAGGGAAAAAAGGCTAGGTGACGAATGGTAAAACCAAGGTTGGGCCTTGCTGGAGGAGTTTTATTCAAAGCGAACTGTCAAGGGGTTCCCAGTATAACCCAACCACGTAAGGAACGCCAAATCCGGGAACATAACACCGATATGACGGAAACTAGGGCGGCAAGAGTGGAACAAAACACCAGGCATAAGGCGAGCCTTCCACCCTTTACCAAGTATATAGATGCATTAATTAAATAAGAGATATTGTGATATCCCAACAAAATATCCATGTTCCAACATGGAACAAGCTGCAATCTTCACCTGCAACTAACAACGCTATAAGAGAGGCTGAGCAAAGCGGTAACATAACCAAACAACGGTTTGCTAGGACAAGGTGGGTTAGAGGCTTGGTTCAACAATATGGGAGGCATGATAAGCAAGTGGTAGGTATCGCAGCATAGGCATAGCAAAAGAGCGAGCAACTAGAAAGCAAAGAAAGAAGTGATTTCGAAGCTATGGTCATCTTGCCTGAATTCCCGCAAGGAAGAAGAATGAGTCCATGAAGAAGACAAACGGACGTAGTCGGACGGGTCCTCACAAACGCGATGTTATCGGAACCAACCCGAAGAAGCAAACACCGGAAAGAAGCACACAACATAGTAAAAAACCATCACATAACATGGCATGATGCAAAATCAAGTATGATGCATGTCCGGTTTAATGAGGCATGGCATGGCAATGTACACAAGCAAAACTACAAGTTAAGTGGAGCTCAATATGCAACGAGTTGCATATTGACGAAACACCACAACAATTATTTAGTTCTCTCTCGTTTAGGTACCCAACAATATTAAATGTTGATTAACATGGCAAGAGGTGAGGCATAACAAAATTACACCATCTAAACAATTTAAATGGGGCCGGATATAACAAATAACGAATCCGGTAAATCCCCATATGCATATATTAGGTTAGGTCCTGTTCTGCCCTAAACCATATTTTTGAGTTGTTTAACACGAAAAGCAATGACACCATGATAAACTAGGAAAAATTCTACACCACTTACATATAAAGTTTATTAAATTTGGAGTTACGGTTATTTAATTATGAATTAAGTCATTTTAGCATGGCATAGGGGCAAATTTAAACAAACATCATTTTAAACATTTTGAACATGGGTGAAAGTGACATATTATTAAACTAGATGAAAATCTAAGCAAGTTTCATATATAATTTATTTAGATCCGATGCACGGTTGTGAAGTTATAAAATGCATGAAGCTTGGGTTTTTTTTTTGTAAAACTGCAGTCTCCGGATAAATACTAAAACGTTCAGAACTGGAAAAAACGATGCGGGCCGAAACTAGCCGGGCCAAAGTGCTTAGAGGGGCGGCTGCTCACATTGGGCCATGGGCCTTGCAGGAAGAGTGCAGCCCACGCGAGTGGCGAGGCCGCTCGGTCCAAAACGGAGGGAGTCGATGCGGGCACGGCTCGCTCGTCTTCAGCGTAGAGGAAGTAGGGGCGCGGCGCCTGGGAGCAGAACTCTAGCAAGCAGGGCAAACGGGCGGCGAGGCGAGGGACTGCGGCAGGCGACAGCGCATCTTGGCCGGCGGAGCTAGTCGCGGAGGGGCGACGCGGCGGCTCGTGGTGGTCAACGCGCAGGAGCGGGACGAGGCGCGTCCCTCATCTCCTGGACGAAGCAGAGGAGGAGGCGCGTATGGACGGCCAGACCTGGAGGAAGTCGTCGAAGAGCTTGGCTCCTGTGGACCTGGCGAGGCAGAGCGAGGCAGCCACGGCAGCGGCGGCGTCGAAGCCCCGTCCATGGCGGCAGAGAGGGAGCGGAGAGATTAGAGACAGAGAGGGAAAAAGAGACGGTCAGGGGAGTGGCTACACTGGCCTGGTTTGGTCGCCGGTGGCACTCGGCGGAAGGAAGGTCCGGTGGAGGAGAAGAAGACGGCAGGGGCGGAGCTCTCCGGTGGCTTGCGTGCTCGGGAACGGGAGGCCTCGGGCGTGAGCTCTTGCTCGATTCAACCGAGAGGAAGGCGAGCAGGGATGAGGTGCGAGGGGACGAAGGCGGTTCACTCTCGGCAGCAGAGGAGGCATAGGCGGACGAGACCGTGGCCTTGATCCATCCTGGATCGGGCGCCGGCTGGCTGCGGGAGAGATCGAGCATGGGGGGGCTGTCAGCGGATCCAACTGACAGGGGAGGATACAGGATGGATCCCGATGTGGATTCAGAGTGGCGGCGGCAGAGCAGGATGGATGGGACATCTCCCTAAAATTTAGGGTTTTGGTCTGATTTGTTAGGAGTTGCCCATTATATATAGTAGGTGGCTAAAAAGAGAGGGGATTAGAGCCTCTAGATTTTGATCGAACGGCTTCGGGTGGTCCAAACAAAGAACGGATGATGTTTAGGATGACTCGGGATTGTTCCGCACCCACTGGACATGACCATGCGGATTCGGGTTCGGGGAAGTTTCGGACATGGTTGCGAAGGGTTTTGATGCACTGTGCAAAGAGGGATTCCGACAAAAGGCCACGGAGGCAAGGGGGGTTAGGATGGGTTTCGGATCCTCTGATCACGACCGATGGATCCGATCGAGAGGGGGGATAGGTAGGCCTAGGTGGGATGATTGTGACTGTGTAGAAGGCCGAGGGTTGCGAGAGAGAAGAGAGAGAGCGAGAGAGACCCGGTAACAGTTTTCAGAAACTGAAAACGTCCGACGTGTGTCCGGCTATAATGCCGCTATAGTTTAACGGTTGGACTATCAAACGAACTCCGAATGCGATGAAACTTGACAGGCGGTCTATCTACACTAAAATAAGACCACACGCCAACTTTCAACCCATTCCGAGAACATTTTCCAGCCACTTATAAAATATTATTTCAGACGTGCCGCGGGCGCGTGCAAGTGTGTCTGGGCTCAGAGCGAACAACAGATGGCACTGGGGGAACCCGGACGGATGCAGGTTTTGAAAACATGATGATGCAATGCACATGATGACAAGATGAAATGCAACACGCAAGCAAATGACATGGCAACGCCGACGAATAACTGGAAGACACCTGGCGCATCGGTCTCGGGGCGTCACAACACTCCACCACTATGAGAGGATCTCGTCCCGAGATCTAGAATGGAACTGGAGGAAACGGAAAAGGAAGAGAAGAGGTAAAACTAAGTTGCTTCTTTGACAAACGAATGAAACCAATGAACCTTGAAATATTGATCAAATTCAAGAAAAGAATACAACGAAGGTGAACAAAGTTGAAACCTCCGTTAGGGAAGAGGAACAAGAAATCCTACTAGACCCTTGTAGGTTGAAAGACATAAGAAAAGTGTTACGATGGACAATAGGTACATGCAAGCACTCCGATTGAAACAAGATGTACAGGAACGATACGGATCAATTACGACAACACTCCAGTTAAAACAAGATAGAGAAGGAAAAATAATGATATAATTTGGGCAGAATTCCGACTGAAAAGAAAACGAATTGAATAAGAAATTGACAAGAAGAGAGTATGCTTGATGAAATCAACAACACACTATCTTCGGAACTATTGAAAGAATGGCACAAGGGGTGAGAAAGATCTCAGACAGCACTCAGGTTGAGAAGGGAGTCAAAATTTGATAAGATGAGAGAGCTCGAATAAAAACACGACACTCTGGTTGGATGGATAAGCAAAAGAAAGAACATGAACTTCACAATACAAGATGATGAGTGAAGAGAGCATCATCACAATGCCTCCGGAAGAAATATAAGAATGGAAACAAAAGAACAGAGAAGAAGACAACAAGTTCTGCCTGAAATGAATTTGGGAGAGCATCCATAAAAAGAAGGATTGAACGGAGTTGTTGGGAAATCAACAACGAAAAGAACAGGATTGTTGAGGCTTATGGAAAACATCTCGAGATTATGAGGTGAAATTCTGCCACTAATGGAAACAATAGATTGGATTGATATGAACAAGACGAGAAACTTATTTCACCGGGAGGATAGATGAAGAACTTGGGTCATTTGTGAGCACCATAAATAGCAAACAATCCTTAGGGGAAAGCTTTATGTGAAATATAACCCAATATAACTCCAATGAAGAGATTGATGGATTTAAAATACCTCATTCTTAACAACCTGTGAATCATGAAACATGAACTCAAATTATCAAGAATAACATAATACCACCTCCAATGATACGGACAAAAGAATTGCACTCCGGATTGCAAGATGGTGAAATACTTGAGCTCCTCTGAAAAGAATCTCAATGAACACTTAGAGAATGAATTAAAACCTTGATGAACCCTCATGTAGAACCTTCGTGCGAACTCTGGTAACAAAAGGATAACGAGAAAAAAGGGAAGTTGAAAACACAAGGTGAAACCTTGTAATGCTTTAGATGGGTCTTGACGATGATATAATGCGGAAAAAACTTGGAACTCCAGAAAAGGAAGGTGAAACAAATGAAAATGAGAATTTGATGAGCTTCCAGAATAAGGAATTAATCACTTGGATGAAACAAAAATAAGAATTAAATTATGCTTAACCTTCACCAATTTAGATTGATGACAAGAAACGGATCGCATACCACTTATTCTCGAAGAAAGGATTAGGATAGATATGGCGCCAACTTGAGAAGGTCTTCAACGAACCACCGGTGGAATCTAAACAACGAATGAATTGGTATGATAAAGAAGAAAGAGAAATCTTAAATGAACCACCGTAAGGATTGAAATGACCGAAAAGGAAGATAAAGGAACACCGAGAAGAATTATGAAATGAACGAAGATACTTGAGAGAATTTATATACATGAGAACGAAGCGATCACGAGCTGATAAGAGAATACTTGAATGATGCACCGGTAAGATTTGGAGAATGTGAGGTGAAAGCTGAAAATGAATAAGCCTGAACTGATCGACTTCGGATAACAAACTGAGAACACTCTTGAATTGCTCCGGAAGGATGAAAAGATTTGTCACAATTGAAAACAATTTTGAGAGGATAGGCTCAAACTAGAATCACGAATCTCTGAGAGAATGGATAGATATGGAGGAAAAATCTTCTTCGGTCTTCAAAATCTGAGAATGACATCGAGAAACACCACCATGAATTGTTTAGACACTCCAGAAGAATCAAAACAAAGAGGTTGAGCCAATGATGAAAAGAATTCGACAGGTATTGGGGAAAAACATAAGACTGATGATAATTCATTCTTACGTCAAACTTTAAAGAATTTGAGGATAGCTCCGGGAAAATAAGAAGAGTCAGGTAAGATCCCGGGAAAAGACCTGTGGGTTAGGGCCCACTCAGGAGAAACACCGTTGAAATGATTTAAAAGAGAGGTTGCACCGGTTGAATTAAATGGCTTGAATGAGGTGACATCCTTGAAAGATCTTGAACGAAAGCAAAGTGGAAACACGAATCTTCTGAGATATCTTCGGCACTCTGAAACAAAAGAATAGCGAGGAGTAGATGATTAAGAGGTGCACCGGTATGAGAAGGTATTGAAATGAGGAAAAGATATGATCAACAAAGCTTGTATTGGATCCGCCGGAGATGGAAAGAATGAAGAATTATGAACTAGTAGAACATCTTCTTGAGAACCACCGGGTAAGAATATTGACGGAAAAGAATGGGGAGACTTCACATGAATAAAAGGATACTTGATTAAGACATGTGAGTCCTTGAAGAAAAAGGGTGGGTGGGTGGGAAAACAAAGGCAACTTGTGGACGGATGAAACAAACACCGTTGAGAAGAATTGATAATTGATCTTGTGAATGTTCACAAGATTGGATCCATTTGAAGAGGAGCACACCGGTTGAAAAGAAATTGAAAAGACAAACTTGAAGATCGAGAAGGATAAGTATTCACATAGAAATATGAGAACACCGCTTAGAAAAGGTATGGAATCAACACTTGTCTTCGATGCAACTCGAATACCACAACTCAAAACAAAACAAAGTATTGGCTTGCAGAATAAGCGGGAACAAACATATGATAGAGATTTCGTCTAAAGTTTTCGTGGTGGGGCCTACACAGGCTCGATCGTACAGCACCATCATGTACAGGGCAGTGCACATGACATACGAAGCGTCCCCGAGTCGGCATAGCCAAGGACTCTTTAAGACACAACGAGACCACTATAAAACCGACCGTGAATAGGTGGACCACTAGACGTCGAACCCCAATTTCATATCATACATCTATCGGAAAGATATCCTAAGAGGTACTTGAATTCCCACTTATAAACTCCCGAATTTTTTCCGGTTATGCAATCAGGTGTTGGGGATACAGGGGAAGCATAATATCTCACCCAAAACTAGCAAATCCTACATCCAGCTGTATCCATCCTTCAACACATAACCAAGAAACTTTTGGAAATCATTTACCTCAACCTTCAAAAAGCATCCGTTATACGAGTTATGGCAATACTCCCGAACTCCCACCCCAGTACTGGGTGGCGTCGAGGTTATCTCACCAACAACTACATAAAAGATATTTTCGATGTCGGTGAAACTAAACTCAGGTATTCCAGAACTGCAACGATAAAATTGTGACGACAACACCTCGGAGCTCAACTCCCCGGGACACTGCCACAACCCCTAAATGACAGGAGGCACCAAGAACAATGTTCTCGTCACAAAACCATCGGAACGATTCCAAGATACCCGCGTGATCCTAAATTTTTTTAGTGAAATTTGAGAAGAGAAGAGTCAAAACTCTACGTCAGGATGCCTCACCAGAGCGATGAAGGGACTGAGGAGTAAAAAGAATTCCTAAACTCTCCGATATATATAATCCTAAATGACTCAAAACATTTTCTAGACTCAATAACGCCAGCGATTCGATCAAGCAGGGGGCTCCTAAGTCGGGGAAGGCTCTGATACCAACTTGTAACGCCCTCGATGCGGCTATATCTCCCACGTGTCGAAGCACAACTGAGAGGCATAACCGCATTGAAAGCAATGTCGCAAGTGAGGTAATCTTCACACAACCCATGTAATACATAAGGGAAAGAGATACATAGTTGGCTTACACTCGCCACTTCACACAATACATGAATAAAGCATTACATCATCCATATACAATCAGGGTCCGACTACGGAACCAAAATAAAAGAAGACTACCCCAAAAGCTACACAGATCCCTGATCGACCCCAACTGGGCTCCACTACTGATCAACTAGAATGAAACAACACAAAGGACAAGATCTTCATCGAGATCCTCCTTGAGCTTGGTTGCATCACCTGCACGGTATCATCGGCACCTGCAAACTGGTTTTGGAAGTATCTGTGAGTCACGGGGACTCAGCAATCTCACACCCTCGCGATCAAGACTATTTAAGCTTATGGGTAAGGCAAAGTTATGAGGTGGAGCTGTAGCAAGCGACTAGCATATATGGTGGCTAACATACGCAAAAGAGAGCGAGAAGAGAAGGCAAGGCACGATCGATAAAACTATGATCAAGAAGTGATCCTAGAACAACCTACGTCAAGCATAACTCCAACACCGTATTCACTTCCCGAACTCCGCCGAGAAGAGACCATCACGGTAACACACGCAGTTGATGTATTTTAATTAAGGTCAACTTCAGGTTTTCTACAATCGGACGTTAACAAATTCCAATCTACCCATAACCGCAGGCACGACTTTCGAAAGTTCAAATCCCTGCAGGGGTGTCCCAACTTAGCCCATCACAAGCTCTCACGGTCAACAAAGGATATTCCTTCTAGCGGGAAGACCCGATCAGGCTCGGAATCCCGGTTACAAGACATCCTCGACAATGGTAAAACAAGTCCAGCAAGACCACCCGATGCGCCGACATCCCGATAGGAGCTGCACATATCTCGTTCTCAAGGCACATCAGATAAGCTAAGCCTACGGGAGCCAACGTAACCCAAGTTGCCAAGGGACGGCCCCACACGGTGCTCTGGGTTGGACCAACACTTAGACAAGCACTGGCCCGGGGGTTAAAAAAATAAAGATGACCCTTGGGATGCGCGACTCCCAAGGGAAAAAAGGCTAGGTGGCGAATGGTAAAACCGAGGTTGGGCCTTGCTGGAGGAGTTTTATTCAAAGCGAACTGTCAAGGGGTTCCCAGTATAACCCAACCGCGTAAGGAACACCAAATCCGGGAACATAACACCGATATGGCAGAAACTAGGGCGGCAAGAGTGGAACAAAACACCAGGCATAAGGCCGAGCCTTCCACCCTTTACCAAGTATATAGATGCATTAATTAAATAAGAGATATTGTGATATCCCAACAAAATATACATGTTCCAACATGGAACAAGCTGCAATCTTCACCTGCAACTAACAACGCTATAAGAGAGGCTGAGCAAAGCGGTAACATAGCCAAACAACGGTTTGCTAGGACAAGGTGGGTTAGAGGCTTGGTTCAACAATATGGGAGGCATGATAAGCAAGCGGTAGGTATCGCAGCATAGGCATAGCAAAAGAGCGAGCAACTAGCAAGCAAAGATAGAAGTGATTTCGAGGGTATGGTCATCTTGCCTGAATTCCCGCAAGGAAGAAGAACGAGTCCATGAAGAAGACAAACGGACATAGTCGAATGGGTCCTCACAAACACAACATTATCAGAACCAACCCGAAGAAGCAAACACCGGAAAGAAGCACACAACATAGTAAAAAACCATCACATAACATGGCATGATGCAAAATCAAGTATGATGCATGTCCGGTTTAATGAGGCATGGCATGGCAATGTGCACAAGCAAAACTACAAGTTAAGTGGAGCTCAATATGCAACGAGTTGCATATTGACGAAACACCACAACAATTATTTAGTTCTCTCTCGTTTAGGTACCCAACAATATTAAATGTTGATTAACATGGCAAGAGGTGAGGCATAACAAAATTACACCATCTAAACAATTTAAATGGGGCCGGATATAACAAATAACAAATCCGGTAAATCCCCATATGCATATATTAGGTTAGGTCCTGTTCTGCCCTAAACCATATTTTTGAGTTTTTTAACATGCAAAGCAATGACACCATGATAAAATAGGCAAAATTCTACCCCATTTACTTATAAAGTTTATTAAATTCGGAGTTACGGTTATTTAGTTATGAATTAAGTCATTTTAGCATGGCATAGGGGCAAATTTAAACAAACATCATTTTAAACATTTTGAACATCGGTGAAAGTGACATATTATTAAACTAGATGAAAATCTAAACAAGTTTCATATATAATTTATTTAGATCCGATGCACGGTTGTGAAGTTATTAAATGCATGAAGCTTGGGGGGTTTTCTGTAAAACTACAGTCTCCGGATAAATACTAAAACGTTCAGAACTGGAAAAAAACGATGCGGGCCGAAACTAGCTGGGCCAAAGTGCTTAGAGCACGGCCGCTCACATTGGGCCATGGGCCTTGCAGGAAGAGTGCAGCCCACGCGAGTGGTGAGGCCGCTTAGTCCAAAATGGAGGGAGTCGATGCGGGCATGGCTCGCTCGTCTTCAGCATAGAGGAAGCTGGGGCGCAGCGCCTGGGAGCAGAACTCCGGCGAGTGGGGCAAACGGGCGGTGAGGCGAGGGACTGCGGCAGGCGACGGCGCATCTTGGCCGGCGGAGCTTGTCGTGGAGGGGCGACGCGGCGGCTCGTGGTGGTCAACGCGCAGGAGCGGGACGAGGCGCGTCCCTCATCTCCTAGACGAAGCAGAGGAGGAGGCGCGTATGGACGACGCTAGCACGGGATCCGGGTTGGGAAAGGTCGTGGCTGGAGGAGTCCGGTCGGACCTGGAGGAAGCCGTCGAAGAGCTTGGCTCTTGCGGACCTGGCGAGGCGGAGGAAGGCAGACACGGCAGCGGCGGTGTCGAAGCCTTGTCCATGGCGGCAAAGAGGGAGCAGAGAGATTAGAGATAGAGAGGGAAAAAGAGACGGTCAGGGGAGTGGTTACACTGGTCTGGTTTGGTCGCCGGTGGCACTCGGCGGAAGGAAGGTCCGGTGGAGGAGAAGAAGATGGCAGGGGCGGAGCTCTCCGGTGGCTTGCGTGCTCGGGAACGGGAGGCCTCGGGCGCGAGCTCTTGCTCGATTCAACCAAGAGGAAGACGAGCAGGGACGAGGTGCGAGGGGACGAAGGCGGTTCATGCTTGGCAGCAGAGGAGGCATATGCGGACGAGACCGTGGCCTTGATCCATCCTGGATCAGGCGCCAGCTGGCTGCGGGAGAGATCGAGCGTGGGGGGCTGTCAGCGGATCCATTGGACAGGCGAGGATACGGGATGGATCCCGATGTGGATTCAGAGTGGAGGCGGCAGAGAAGGATGGATGGGACATCTCCCTAAAATTTAGGGTTTTGGTCTGATTTGTTAGGGGTTGCCCACTATATATAGTAGGTGGCTAAAAAGAGAGGGGATTAGAGCCTCTAGATTTTGATCGAACGGCTTCGGGTGGTCCAAACAAAGAACGGATGATGTTTAGGATAACTCGGGATTGTTCCAGACCCACTGGTCATGACCGTGCAGATTCGGGTTCGGGGAAGTTTCGTACATGGTTGCGAAGGGTTTTGATGCACTGTGCAAAGAGGGATTCCGACAAAAGGCCACGGAGGCAAGGGGGGGTTAGGATGGGTTTCGGAGCCTCTGATCACGACTGATGGATCCGATCGAGAGGGGGGGTATAGGTAGCCCTAGGTGGGATGATTGTGACTGTGTAGAAGGACGAGGGTTGCGGGAGAGAAGAGAGAGAGAGAGAGACCCGGCAACAGTTTTCGGAAACTGAAAACATCCGACGTGTGTCCGGCTATAATGCCGCTATAGTTTAACGGTTGGACTATCAAACAAACTCCGAATGCGATGAAACTTGACAGGCGGTCTATATACACTAAAATAAGACCACACACCAACTTTCAACCCATTCTGAGAACATTTTCCGGCCACTTATAAAATATTATTTCAGACGTGCCGCGGGCGCGTGCAAGTGTGTCTGGGCTCAGAACGGACAACGGATGGTACTGGGGGAACCCAGACGGATGCAGGTTTTGAAAACATGATGATGCAATGCACATGATGACAAGATGAAATGCAACACGCAAGCAAATGACATGGCAACACCGACGAATAACTGGAAGACACCTGGCGCATCGGTCTCGGGGCGTCACAGTGGATGACACGGAAGTTCCCCGGATCTTGTGGGTAAAGTGTGCAACCTCTGCAGAGTGTAAAACTATTCGAATAGCCGTGTCCACGGTCAAGGACAGTTGGGCGGTGCTACTTAAACTACGTCCAGAATTTTACAAACCACGTGTCTGTGTGTGTTGATGGAGCTAAATGGGTTAAGTCAGATGACTTGACATGATGTGAAGTTGGATTGGTGTCCAAATCTGTTTATGTTGATATCTGTAACTTGCTCATACGGATGTTTGTACTCTCATGATGCATACTTTACATGTTGATAGATCATGTCATTGCACTCAAAACTAGCTTTCTGCAAAATACCTACTTAGTGCTATATCATTGCATCATTGTGCCCTGTTCCAATCGTGGGTTGCTTGCGAGTACATTCAAAGTACTCATTGGATTGCCACTGATTATTTAATTGGCCAGGCATGGAAGAACAGGAGTTCGAAGAAGAGTTCTTTGGAGACGAACATGCGAACTAGGACATTTCCCAGTCAGAATGCGTGTAGGGTTAAGGCAGACGGCATGGGTTCTACTTACCGATGAAGAATTTCCGCTGCTTAAGTTTATTTGGTGTTCAGCCCTTGTGGCTTTATCTATGTAAGACTTGACCATAATGGTCATAATTTGTGTAAGACAGTATGTATGGATGTAAGACTCTTGTTATTCAGCTTTTGTGTGTTCAGTGAGCATTGATCTTTGGGATCACTGTACACGTGCATTCGGTGATCTCGACTTATGAGTCGGGGTCCCCACACTAGGTCATCTATTTTTATGAGTATATTGACTAAGGAGTCAAATGAGAACATTTGATCGTAGGTCATACTCATCGTTTAAGAACCACTTTTACATAAAGCATTGTTGTGCTCACATCATTAGAGTTGCTTTAGCTCAGTTGATTAGAGTAAAGACCCCCCTAGATGTGATATCCCCCCTAAGAGGGATGAACTAACCTTGGGTTTTGTCGATGATGACTTCATGTAGGTGTTGAAGATGTGGATGCTCAATGTGGATGCAGATCATTCGGAGCAATCCTTTGGAGTGAGTTGCACTTTCAATATCTACACGGATTTGTCCCACAAGGAACAAACAAGGATATCCATATACATAGAGTGATATTCACATGAGATGATGTCCATGAATGCATTAGGTTACCTTGACCCTTGTCTTACCAACAAGAGGGTTTGTGACTCCTTGAACTAGTGCAAGATATGGAAGTTGTTTGCACTTGTCCTTTCCAAGATGATAATATTGAAGTATGTTGGCGGAGTCACCCTCAAGAACTCTCTAGTTCTTCTTCTTAGGGATCCACACCATCTTGATGGGAATCCTTGGAGTTGTAGTCGTACTTGATGAAGTGGAACTAGATGTAGTCTTGGGAACCCACTTGACCAAGGCCTTAGCTGCTTCTTCAAATGCATCAATGTCCTCTTGAAGCTTGTCCTTGCCTTTTAGCTTGTGGTCTTGTGGTGGAAGATCATCTTGAGCTTGTGTTTCTTGGAAAGAAGTAGGATCATACTTCTCTTGTTGAGGAACAAACTTCTTCTTGGGGTATTGATCTCATTCCCACTCAACTCCATTGGCATTTAACTTTCGTTCAAAACAAACACCTTGATTCTTCTGGTGTCTTCCTTGCTTGCGTAAAATTTCCTCAAATTGCTTACTTCCGGCAAGACTCTTCTAAACACCTTTCTCTATAATTCCCTTCAATAAGCTAATTTCTTGCTCAAGTGTAACTTGGCTAAGAGAATCATTAGTGGAATCAAGAGAACTACTAGAAGCAATGACATTGGATTTAGCATGATTGTTGTTACTACTAGAGGAAGAATCTTTCTTGTTCTTGTTACTAGATTTAACTTGTGGCATGTAAGTAGATAAGAATAAACGCTTGGCAATGTAAGAAGAACTTTTCTTGCGAAGATCATCATTGATTGCCTTTAAGAACTCATGGTCTTGCTCAAGGTTGAGCTTTTCAAAGCATAGCTTCTCATGAGTATTTAAAAGTTCTCGATGATCTTCCAAGGTACTTTCATGAGCTAACTTAAGAGTGTTTAGTTCTTTAGTTAGACGCTCAATCTCCTTCTTATCATCGTCATTCGTTTTACCTTGATTAGCATGATTAATAGCAAGTTCATCATAGTTTTCATAACTAGAGTTGTCAACAAGTAAATCATCATCACCTAGCAAATCATCTTCATCACTATTAAAATCAACATACTCGGGGTGTGTTACCTTTGGACCTTTAGCTGTGAAGCATCTTCCAATTCCCTCATTTGGTGAGTCAAATATGTCGTAGGAGTTGGTTGACACAAGTGCTAGACTGGCAACACCTTCATCTTGAGTATATTCAGAGTCGAGTGATAACTTCTTTCGGAGTGATTGTCGGAGTCGAAGCCGGATACCCATTCACCAACATGAGCTTGATGTCTTCGTTTTGTGTAGCTCTTTGATGACTTGTCCTTCCTTTCCGAATCCTTGCTTCTCCGTGATGTTCTTCGTTCATAACGGTCATCTCTACTCCTTCTCTCTCTTGGTGGTGATTCTTCTCTTCTACTTCTTCTTTTGGGAGAATCTTCTCTTCTTTTGTAGGGAGCCGTAGACTCATTGGAATAGTGTCCGGGTGTTCCATAATTGTAGCAATTGCATTCTCGACTTGAAGATCTTTTGTCATTGTAGGACCTTGACTTGGAACTTCTTTCCTTGCTTCTACTCTTGTAAAACTTGTTAAAGTTCTTCACCATTAGGCTCAATTCATCGTTGAAGGTTTGTTTCTCACTTGATGATGTGGGAGCATCACATGAGGCTTTGTAAGCACCACTTGACTTGTTGTGAAGCTCTTCCTTATCCTTGAGTGACATCTCATGAGCAACAATTCTTCCAATGACTTCCGTTGGCTTGAGATCTTTGTAATTGGGCATCATTTGGATCAATGTGCACACGGTATCATAGTTTCCATCCAAGGCTCTTAGGATCTTATTGATGATGAATCTATCGGTCATCTGTTCACTTCCTAAGCCGGCAATCTCATTTGTGATGACAACAAGCCTAGAGTACATTTCAGCGACACCTTCACCATCCTTCATTTTGAACTTGTTAAGTTGACTTTGAAGCACATCCAATTTGGATTTCTTGACGAATTCGGTACCTTCGTGCATTTCAATCAAAGTATCCCAAATTTCCTTTGCATTCTCAAGGCGGCAGATTTTGTTGAATTCTCCGGGGCACAATCCATTGTAGAGAATATCACAATCTTGAGCATTGTATTGCAGCATCTTCAACTCTTCCGCGGTAGCTTCATGGTTCGGTTCTCTCCCATCAAAGAATTCACCTTGCAAGCCAATACACACAACAACCCAAACGGCAGGGTTATGTCCAAGCATATGCATTTTCATCTTATGCTTCCAACTAGCAAAATTAGTACCATCAAAGTAAGGACCTCTACGGTGGTAATTTCCCTCACTAGATGCCATACTCTCCTAGGTTGTGAAACCAAGGCTATGTTCACCAAAATCTATGGAAATCAAAGCAAATGGAGACCAAAGCTTTGATACCACTTGTAGGATCGAAAGTATGTCTAGAGGGCGGTGATTAGACTACTTGACCAAATAAAAATCTAGCCTTTTCCCAATTTAAAGTCTTGGCAGATTTTAGCAACTTAGCACAATTCAAGTAATCAACCTACACAAGTAATTCTAAGAGTATAGTAGCAGAATGTAAAACATTGCACATGAAGGTAAAGGGAGGAGGTTGGAGGGAGAAAACGCAATGTAGACACGGAGATTTTTGGCGTGGTTCCAATAGGTGGTGCTATCGTACATCCACGTTGATGGAGACTTCAACCCACGAAGGGTAACGGTTGCGTGAGTCCATGGAGGGCTCCACCCACGAAGGGTCCACGAAGAAGCAACCTTGTCTATCCCACCATGGCCATTGCCCATGAAGGACTTGCCTCACTAGGGTAGATCCTCATGAAGTAGGCGATCTCCTTGCCCGTACAAACTCCTTGGTTCAACTCCACAATATTGACGGAGGCTCCCAAGTGACACCTAACCAATCTAGGAGACACCACTCTCCAAAAGGTAATAGATGGTGTCTTGATGATGAACTCCTTGCTCTTGTGCTTCAAATGATAGTCTCCCGAACACTCAACTCTCTCTCATAGGATTGGATTTGGTAGAAGGATGATTTGAGTGGAAAGCAACTTGGGGAAGGCTAGAGATCAAGATTTATGTGGTTGGAATGGAATATCTTGACCTCAACACAAGTGTAGGTGGTTCTCTCTCAGAAAATATATGTTCGAAGGGTAGGCATGTTCTGATGGCTCTCTCCACGAATGAAGAGTGGGTGGAGGGGTATATATAGCCTCCACAAAAAATCTAACCGTTACACACAAATCACCAAACTTGATGGGACCGACTTATAACACTCGGTCAGACCGATTTAGTTCAAAATGTGAACGTTAGGATTTTCGGTGGGACCGACATGTCAACTTAGTGGGACCGATTCCATTAGGGTTAGGGCATAACGTAATCTCGGTGAGATCGATTACACAAACTCGATGGGACCGATTTCGGTAATAGACAAACAGATAGTTGGCCAGGCAAACTCGGTGGGACCAATTCGCTCATCTCGGTTAGACCGAAACGTTACGAAAGGGAAACAGAGAGTTCGCATTGCAATCTCGGTGGGACCGATCGCTCATCTCGGTTGGACCTAAACGTTACGAAGGGAAACAGAGAGGTTGCAATCCCATCTCGGTGAGACCGAGATCCCTATCGGTGAGACCGAAATGACTAGGGTTTGTGGCAGTGGCTATGTCAAGTGAACTCGGTGGGGCCGAGTTTGACTTTTGGTTTGGGACATATGTGGATATGAGAAAGTAGTTGAGGGTTTTTGGAGCATATCACTAAGCATTTTGAGCAAGTAACTCATTAAGAAACACCTCACCCCTTTTAATAGTATTGGCTTTTCCTATGGACTCAGTGTGATCTTGGATCACTAAAAGTAAAATGTAGAGTCTTGTGCTTTGAGCTTGAGCCAATCTTTTGTCCTTAGCATTTTGAGGGGTCCACTTTCTAATCCATGCCATGCCAATCATTGAGCTTTCCTGAAATATTTATCTTAAAATAGCATTAGCTCAATGAGCTATATGTTGTTAGGAATTACCAAAACCACCGAGGGATAGTTGCACTTTCACGTGACACATGAATCAGAGACCCCTTGGCCAAATTGTGTGTGATGCATTAATCGCAATCGGTGTTGTAATAAAACCATCACCCATAAGACGAACTATGTGCGATGGCGGAGACATGAAGCACAATGTGTGTGACATAAATCATAATCCGACGCGGTTCATGGAGAGAAAACATGTGCGGCCATGGACATAGTTGCCGTTTGCATCAGACAATATCATAACTGCTGCGACCAAACTAAATGTTTGTGATAGTCGCCTTATCATACACGCTTTACAATCATGAACTGTTTCTGATGTCGTACGCATCGTAAATGTTGCACCACATAATAGCGTGTGTGATAGTTATCCTGTATGACACTGGTACGACAATCCGACGTTTCGTAAACCTGTCCGACATGTATGATGATTAACTTATCTTATTAATTATATATTGCACACGGTTCAGAAGTGAATGTGTATGATAGTCTCCTTATCATACACGCTTTACAGTCATGAACTATTTATGATAGGGTGTGCATCATAAATGTTGCACCACAAAATAACATGTGCAATGGTAATGCCAGCACACACAAGTAGCAAGGATGGAGTGTGAAAGGATCGAGAAGAGGTGTCTAGAGGGGGGGTGATTAGACCCTCAACAAGCAAAATGACAAATTTGAAGTTCTTCAAGTTGAGGTGGAGTTTTAGCACAGGTTTAAGCATTGACAATACATGTCAAGCAAGCATGGCAAGAGTATGAGCAGTGGAAAGAGTAAAGCATGCCAGTTGCAAGAAAGTAAAGGGATGGGATTGGAGTGTGCAAACGCAATGAAGACATGAAGATTTTTGGTGAGGTTCTGATAGGTGGTGCTATCGTACATCCACGTTGATGGAGACCTCAACCCACGAAGGGTAACGGTTGCGCGAGTCCATGGAGGGCTCCACCCACGAAGGGTCCACGAAGAAGCAACCTTGTCTATCCCACCATGGCCATCGCCCACGAAGGACTTGCCTCACTCGGGTAGATCTTCACAAAGTAGGCGATCTTCTTCCCCTTACAAACATCTTGGTTCAACTCCACAATCTTGTCGGAGGCTCCCAAGTGACACCTAACCAATCTAGGAGACACCACTCTCCAAAAGGTAATAAATGGTGTGTTGATGATGAACTCCTTTCTCTTGTGCTTCAAATGATAGTCTCCCCAACACTCAACTCTCTCTCACAAATTTGGCTATGATGGAAATATGATTTCAGTGGAAAGCAACTTGGGGAAGGCTAGAGATCAAGATTCTTGTGGTTGGATTGGAATGTCTTAGTCTCAACACATGAGTAGGTGGTTCTCTCTCAGAAAATGAGTAGTGGGAGTGTAGGCACGTTCTGATGGATCTCTCACAAATGGAGAAGGGGGTGGAGGGGTATATATAGCCTCCACACAAAATCCAGCCGTTACACACATTTGACCCCAACTCGGTCAGACCGAATAGAAGAACTCGGTGAGACCGATTTAGTTCAAAATGTGAACATTAGGAATCTCGGTGGGACCGACGAGATCAACTCGGTGGGACTGATGTGCTAGGTCTTAGGGCAAACATCAACTCGGTGGCACCGATTGCATCAACTCGGTTAGTCTGAAGTGAAGCAATAAGGCAACAGAGAGAATGTCAAGCAAACTCGGTGGGACCTATTGCACATTTCGGTAAGACCGAAATAATTACAATAGGCAATAGAGAGTTTGCGAGGCTATCTCGGTGAGACCGAGATCCGTATCGGTATGACCAAATTGTCTAGGGTTTCTGGCAGTGGCTATGTCAACTGAACTCGGTGGCGCCGGATAGATCAAATCGGTGGGGCCAAGTTTGACTATGATTTTTGGACATATGTGGAAATGAAAAAGTGGCTGAGGGTTTTGGAGCATTATCACTAAGCACTTTGAGCAAGTAGACCATTAAGCAACACCTCATCCCCTTTTAATAGTATTGGCTTGCCTATGGACTCAATGTGATCTTGGATCACTAAAATAGAAATGAAGAGTCTTGAGCTTTTGCCAATCATTGTCCTTAGCATTTTGAAGGGGTTCCACATCCTCTTGTCCTTACCATACAATTGTTGAACTCATCTGAAATAAACTAGGTAAAGGTATTAGTCCAACAAGAGATATGTTGACATTAATTACCAAAATCACCCAGGGAGCACTTGTTCTTTCAATCTCCCCCTTTTTGGTAATTGATGACAACATACCCAAAATCTTTAGCTAAAAGATACGAAGAGTAACAAGTAAAGCTTTGCAAGGACATGTAACTTGCATAGGCTCCCCTACATGTGTGCAATCATGTAAAGATGGAATATAAGAACATGTGAATGCATGAACATGTCAGAGCAAGCAATGAGTTACATGTATCTTGGCTATATGAATCAGAGCAAATGATGTAGATAAAAGGAAGTGTACCTTCATGTTCATGAATTCTTCTTGCAAACAATATGTACATCAGCAAGAGATCATCATGCACATGATTATGATGCATATACTTAGCTTGTGGTCTTAAGTTGGCTTTGGAAGAGATGAACTTGAGAAAACAAGGTTAGATAAAACAAGAGCACTCTAAATAAAGCAAGTTCAGAAAATCACAAGTGTACTAAGAGTGGGATGACATGTAAAGAGTGAGTACTAGGTACTCTATTTGGATATAGACATGTCCCCAAAGATTTAAAGATGTGCAATGAATTCCAAAAGATTTTCTTCCCTAGATATGGACTCTTTCTCCCCCTGAATATGATATTGGATAATGGGAGAAGATATAAAATCAGAGCATGAAATGGTGCAAACAACCATATATTGACACTGACATGTCTTTCCCCTCTTAAAGACATGTGACGTCTCTCCTCTTTTGTTTTACTGGCATCCGGAAGAGCTAAGATGTGATCTCTCTCTCTCTCTCTCTCCCATATGATAAGCTTTGATGTGCTCTCTCTCCCCCTTTGACATTAATTTCCAAGAAGGTAACTGAGGGAGTCCTGGATTAGGGGGTCTCCGGACAGCCGGACTATATCCTTTGGCCGGGCTGTTGGACTATGAAGATACAAGATTGAAGACTTCGTCCCGCGTCCGGATGGGACTATCCTTGGCATGGAAGGCAAGATTGGAAATACAGATATGTAGATCTCCTCACTTGTAACCGACTTTGGGTAACCCTAGCCCCCTCCGGTGTCTATATAAACCGGAGGGTTTAGTCCGTATGACAACATACAATCATACCATAGGCTAGCTTCTAGGGTTTAGCCTCTATGATCTCGTGGTAGATCAACTCTTGTAATACTCATATCATCAGGATCAATCAAGCAGGAGGTAGGTTATTACCTCCATCGAGAGGGCACGAACTTCGGTAAACATCGTGTCCCCTGCCTCCTGTTACCGTCCGCCTTAGATGCATAGTTCGGGGCCCCCTACCCGAGATCTGCCGGTTTTGACACCGACATTGGTGCTTTCATTGAGAGTTCCACTATGCCGTCATCATAAGGAGGGATGGCTCGTTTCGTTGTCAAGGAAAACATCACCTCTGGGGGAGCCCTGGCTGTAGGCCAAACTCTTCGACTAGGCGGCTTCGTCATGACCGCCCGCTCGGCCGCTGCGCCGACGATGACTTCTCGGGTCATCGAAAATAGCCTCCACGTCGGCTCGACATTCACCGAGAAGATGGATCCAATGGAGCTCTCCTCTTTGAACGAGCTCTTGGATCGCATCACTGCTCTAGGAGTCACTATGGACTATGATCAGATTAGGCTTAAACCCAACCAAAGGGAGATTAACTCTCCGCCGGTCACCCATCAGATAGTGGTGGTGGAGGAGCAATGCGGTGATTCTCCCTCTATCCTGAGGACGAACTATGTTCAGATTCCTGAGCTCTCCGAGCCGGATACCCGCCCACGGGAGGACATCGCCCTAACCCTGAACCTAGAATCAGGTTGCATGCCGAACTTGCGGATCAACATCCCGGAGCCCGAACTTCCAAGATCGGAAACGCCCCCGCCCCGGGGTCTCAGATTGGGTCAAGGTCTGGACTTAAATCCACCCACCCACCCAGATACAAACGATCTTTCCCACATTAGGCAAGAGCCCCAAGAGACAGTACATCACTATTGGGCCAGATTCCTCCTTGTAATGAACAAGGTCAAGGACTATCGCGAGGAAGACGCAATTTCGTTCTTTTGCAACAACTGCACGGACAAGGGAATCCTCAATACCATAAGTCGCCGTGACATAGCACACTTCGCTGACTTGGCAGCCATAGTATGAAAGTACTGTGCGATGGAAAGCGCCTGGAAAACCCAAACAAAATTTTGGGATAATCCGGCTCTGACAAAAACCCCAGTCCGAACTAAAAGGGTGGACTCTCATAAGTCGCCCGACTCAATTACAAAGAAGCAAAAGCCCACTACAGGGCGTGGAACTGTATTGGAGGGATGGCTTAACGGCCCCTGCAAAATTCATAGTACAGCGGATACCATACCAACACACAGCCTTCGAGCATGTTGGGTACTCCGGCAGGTGGCCAAGAGCGGTGAGGATCTCCTCATCCAAAACACCTCAGAGCACCTTCCCGTGGATAACAATACAGTATTGACAGTCTTCGAGACCTTCACCTCAAATAATAGGCGTAAGCGAGCACTCCGAAGCCTTGTCGAAGTTTGCCACGTGGCAGCAATAAATCCATGGAGCGACACAGCTATCACCTTCAATGCCACTGATGAACCTAAATTCTGAACAGCCCGAGCACCGGCCGCCTTGGTCCTAGGTCCAATTGTGGACGACTTTCGGCTCACTAAAGTGCTCATGGACGACGGTAGCGGATTAAACCTCATTTATGAGGAGACTCTTCAAAAAATGGAAATAGACATAAACCATATTGAGCAAAGCAGCACGACCTTCCGAGGAATCATCCCTAGTCGGGAGGCACGTTGCGCTGGGAAAATCACACTAGATGTGGTACTCGGCACTCTGGAGAATTACAGGTCCAAAGAAATTACATTCCAAGTGGCCCCGTTCAGTAGAGGATACCACGCCCTTCTAGGGTGGGAGGCATTCATGATCTTCCAAGCCATACCCCATTACGGGTACATGAAGCTCAAAATGCCCGGGCCCAATGGAATCATCACTCTAGCTAGTGATCTGGACATAGCACTCCGCGCCGAGAACAAAACAGCCGCACTGGCCCTCGAGGCATTATCCGAAGCCCTTGTGGCGGAGGAATTAACCGCGCTGCGCTCCACAGTGGACAGGGACGACGTGATACTAGACAAAAGATCCAAGTCCATCTCTTTTAAACCAGCGGATGAAATAGTCAAATTCCAAGTCCATCAAACGGACCCCACAAAAACAGCATCCATCGGGGCACAGTTAAACCCTGTTGTAAACGCCGCACTACGGGAGTTCCTGCGCGAGAATTAGGACATATTCGCCTGGCATCCTTCAGACATGCCAGGAATCCCACGCAGGCTGGCCGAGCATAGCCTTAACATTCTAAAGGGATTCAAGCCGGTCAAACAGACTCTTCGGCATTTCTCCGAACCTAAGCGACAAGCCATGCAAGAGGAGCTAGCCAAGTTACTGGAGGCCGGATTCATTAGAGAAATAAAGCATCCGGACTGGCTAGCAAACCTGGTGATGGTACCAAAGAAGGACAAATCCTGGCGCCTATGCATCGACTTCAAGGACCTTAATAAGGCTTGCCCAAAGGATCCCTTCCCCCTCCCTCGCATCGATAAAATTATCGATGCTACCGCAGGACACGACTCATTGTGCTTCCTCGACGCATACTCCGGTTACCACAAAATTAAGATGGCGGAGTCTGATCAAGCCGCAACGGCATTTATCCCTCCATACGACCCTTTTCTTTTTTAACACAATGCCCTTCGGTCTCAAAAACGCCGGTGCAACGTATCAGCGCATGATTCAGACATGTCTGGAAAAGCAGGTCGGCAAAACAGTGAAGGCATACGTCGACGATGTGGTCGTTAAAACCAGACACGTTGACTCCTTAATAGATGACTTGAGGCTCACGTTCGGCAATCTCCGAACATACGACATTAAGCTCAATCCGGAAAAATGCGTTTTCAGCGTACCCACCGGAAAGCTCCTGGGTTTTATCGTCTCCAGTGGAGGAATTGAAGCAAATCCGGCTAAGATCCGGGCTCTGTCGCAGTTGGCTATCCCAACTGACCTCAAGCAAATCCAGAAGTTAACTGGATGTGTGGCGGCCTTAAGCCGCTTTATCTCCCGATTAGGAGAAAAGGCACTCCCCCTCTATCGCCTTCTTCGACGCACCGAACACTTCGAGTGGATGGATGCAGCCATGGCCGGATTGGAAGAAATAAAAGCCATCTTGGCCACCAACCCAATCTTGGTCGCGCCAAATGTCGGTGATCCAATGCTGTTATATATAGTGGCAACTCACCAAGTTGTAAGCATAGTGCTCATCGTCGAACGAGAGACAGACGGACATAAATTCCCACTTCAAAAGTCGGTATACACTACAAAAAAAGACACATCCATGACATTTTGGGCCGAACGAATTTTTTTTCTGTCATACATATGACACTTCTATGACGATAATTGTGACAAAACCCGGTATCATCATAGATGTGGTGGGCTCCTACTTCTATGACAAAAAATCATGACAGAAAATGGGCTTTTCATCCTGGGCGGGCTGGAGACGCAGCTGCATGACATTCTTTGGGCCGTCCATGACGAAAAAACCGTGGTAGAAGCGAGGGCGAGGAAAATTTCGTGGAGTTCCCGGTTACGGTGGGAGGTCGGGGGCCGAGCGATGTGCGTTTCTCTCGTACACGTACGCACGTGTGTGCGAGGCATTGGCTCTAACTGAACCCGAGCGGGGCGTTGGGCTCTAACTGAACCCGAGCGATTGCACTGCACGCTACGTGTTACTGGACCCGAGCGATCGACCGATGGCTATTAACTGAACCCGATTGAGCGATTCCTTCGCTGCTGCTGCTAACTAAAGCCGATCGATGCTGCCTCTGGGATGAACAGTGAGCGTTGTCGGGGGGGGGGGTGGATGAACAGTGAGCGGTGGCATTGCCTCTGGATGAACAGGCCCCCGTGGTGTGGTGGAGGGCTGGATGAACAGTACACGGTGGAGGGGTGCCCGTGGAGGGGTGGTTGAACACGACCCCATGGTGTGGATGGCTGGATGAACAGTAGACGGTGGAGGGGTGCCCGTGGAGGGGTGGTTGAACAGTAGCCGGTGGAGTAGCGCGCGGTGGAGGCTGGATGAACAGGAGCCCGTGGAGGCTGGAGGAGGTCGACGGTAGCCCGTGGAGGCTGGAGGAGGTCGACGGTAGCCCGTGGAGGCTGGAGGAGGTCGACGATGGAGATGAACAGTATCCCGTGGAGTCCCATTTTGCGGTACGCCACACCCCTCCCGATGAACAGGACCCCCGTTTCGACCGTAGGAGGTCCGTTTCGTCCGTATTGTGGTACGCCACACCCCTCCCAATCAACAGGATCCCTGTTTCGACCGTAGGAGGTCCGTTTCGTCTGTTTTGCGGTACGCCACACCCCTCCCAATCAACAGGACCCCCGTTTCGACCGTAGGAGGTCTGTTTCCTCCGTTTTGCGGTATGCCACACCCCTCCCGATCAACAGGACCCCGTTCCGAACGTAGGAGGTCCGTTTCCTCTGTTGTGCGGTACGCCAGGCCTCGTTTCCAGCGCCTGTTCTGTCCAAGCCCTCCCGATGAACACGACCACGCATGCCATTCCGACCCAGCCGGTTGGCTCCCACGCGTTCCGTTGCCTCCCAATGAACACGACGCATTCCATTGCCTCCCCATGAACATGACGCATTCCGTTTCCTCCCCATGAACACGACGCATTCCGTTGCCTCCCCATGAACACGATGACGACGATGTTTCTCCGTTCCGACCCAGCCATGTACACGAGCCCTGGCCATACGTATGCGCGAGTAGGCGTTCGAGACCCCACCCGTATGTACACATACGTGGCCGTATTTTCTTTCTTGCACCCTGGCCGCTGTACGTACGTGTACATGCTACGTGCACGCCTCTGCTATGACACGTACGCGCGCTCTACTACGACATGTGCGCGCCTCTACATCCACCAGTATATATGTACGTACACGTTCGCGACCAGAATGACAACGCTACGTACGCTTCGACCGGGTGGGTCCCGACTATCAGGCACTTCCTTGCCTACGAAGATGTAGCTGGTGGGTCCAGCAGTCAGGGGGGCGAATCGTTTTTTTTGCCTGGACGCACTTCCTTGCGTGCGAAGATGTAGCTGGTGGGTCCCAGCAGTCAGGGGCAAGCGTTTTTTTCGCGAAATACGGTGGCCCGTCCGGTGGGTCCTCGCTGTCAGGTGGTGGAATAATTATTTTGCACGCAATAAGGAGGCACTTCCTTGCTACGGCCGTGGACCCAGCTGTCAGCCTCTCTACGTACAGTCCACGTCCGATGGAAGTTGTTCCTTGACCACGTTGACCATGCTATGCCGAGAGCCCCAGGGCGGTGGACGACGACGAGGCCTAGGAAGGGGACGACATGGAGCCAGGGAAAACGTGGCAGTGGATGCCCACGCGTAGAGGAGTACGAGGGTTCACTGGTTCATTGCGATGTGAGGCTGCCGTCATCGCAGAATAACAGGGGGTGTGGGTGAGTAGAGGGATGGCCTGGCCAGCGGTGGGAGTAGTAGGGGGCGATGAGGCCTCCGCCGCATCGCAGCCGGCCACGGGAGGCAGGAGCACGACGCACGACCGGCGCTGGTTTGGGCAGCTGGAGCAAGAATACCAGAGGTTGAAGAAGCACTATGGCCGTTGGATGGACATCGTACGGTCACTGGAGCTAGAATGGTGCATATTGACTAAGTTGACAAAGCCCTCCGTCCCCGTAAACTTAGTAGGCCCACAAGTCAGCTAGCCACTATATTGGGTCCCAGCTAACAGGGGGAATATTCATTTTTTTGTGCGTAATAAGGAGGCACTTCCTTGCGTGCGAAGATATAGCTGGTGGGTCTGAGCTGTCAGCGGCGGTAACGTTTTTTTGCGAAATACAGAGGCCCTTTCGGTGGGTCCCTGATGTTAGGTGAAGGAATCATTATTTTGCGCGTAATAAGGAGGCATTTCCTTGCGTGCGGCTGTGGACCCAGCTGTCGGCCTCTCCACGGACAGTCCACTTCAGATGCATGTCGGTCATTGACCATGTTGACCAGGCCGCGCCGAGAGCACCAGGGCGATGGACGACGGCGAGGCCTAGGAAGGGAATGACACGGAGGCATGGAAGACTCGGCAGTTGTTTCCCACACGGAGGGGAGTACAACTGTATGAGGGTTTACGGGTCCGTCTGTCGTCGCCGGAGAATAACAACAGGTGTGGGTGAGTAGAGGGATCGCTAGGCCAGCGATGAGAGTATGGTGGGGCGGTGAGGCCTGCACGGCAGTAGAGCCGGCCGCGGGGAGGAGGGAGCAGACAGTCCCGCTGGCGCTTGTTTGAGCGGCTGGAGCAGGAAGAGCAGAGATTGAAGACGCACGACGGCCGTTGGATGGCCATCCAACAGTCACTGCTTGTGCGTCAACCTTTTTTAGGAAAGCCTCAAATCTGTGGAAAACAACATACAACCCATCTGCCATTATTTCTAATAATTTATAGCCCATTTGCTAATTATTAAGGTTTTTTTGGAGCCCATATTCTTTTTGTTAGCATTACAACCCATATTGTGGCCACGGTTAAAAAATTATACGAAATTTTGCATATTTCGGTGCGGTTCGAACTGTTGTTAATCCCGAAATTTCGACTCACATTCAAACCGATTTTAAAAATAAATGTATATCAATATAAAATCCAACAAATTCTCCACGCATAAAAATTAATGTAATTTAAAATCTCGAAATGAAAAAAAAGATATTTGAAACTAATTGCCGGTTTGATGTGTTTTAAAAATATAAAGCCCATTTCTCATTACTGATGGGCCATTTTCTCGGCCAGCCGAATGAAATCTCTCCTTGTCTTGAAAGATTTGCAGCCCAACAGGCCTGACAAAGCGACTTACTTGGCAAATCACAAAAAAACTGGGTTTTGGCCATGGACCTAGCTGTCAGCCTCTCCATGTACAGTACTCTTCCGATGGAAGTCGTTCCTTGACCACGTTGACCACGCCGCGCAGAGAGCACCATGGAGGTGGACGACGGCGAGGCCTAGGAAGGGGACGACGTGGAGCCAGGGAAGACACGGCAGTGGAAGCCCACGCGGAGAGGAGTACGAGGGTTCACTGGTTCAGCTACGGTGTGAGGCTGCCGTCGCCGCAGGGCCTGGCCAGCGATGGGAATAGTAGGGGCGGTGAGGCCTCCATGGTAGCACAGCCGGCCACGGGAGGCAGGAGCATGCGGCACGACCGGCGCTGCTTTGGCCGGCTGGAGCAAGAAGACCAAAGGTTGAAGAAGCACTACGGCCGATGGATGGACATCGTATGGTCACTGGAGTTAGAATCATTCATATTGACTAAGTTGACAAAGCCCTTCGTCCCCGTCAACTTAGTAGGCCCACAAGTCAGCCTCCCACCAAGGTGGGTCCCAGCTAGCCGGGGGAGTATTCATTTTTTTTGTGCATAATAAGGAGGCACTTCTGGTGGGTCCGAGCTGACAGCGGGGGGGGGACGTTTTTTTCGCGAAATACGGTGGCCCGTCGGGTCGGTCCCAGCAGTCAGGGGGCAAATGTTTTTTTTCCGCAAAATACGGTGGCCCGTCCAGTGGGTCCCTGCTGTTAGTTGGAGGAATCATTATTTTCCGCGTAATGAGGCACTTACTTGCTGCGGCCGTGGACCCAGCTGAGACTCTCCACGTATAGTATACTTCTGATGGAAGTTGTTTCTTGACAACATTGACCTTGCCGCGTTCCATTGCATGCATGCGTCCATGGGCGTGGTGCGTCCCCACTGTCAGCCTCTCACGTACAGTCATCTTCCGATGACTCTCGGTTGTTGACCACGTTCACCACACCGTGCCGAGCGCACCCAGACTGGAACGACCCGGAGATGGGGAAGATGGGGCATTGGAGTCGCAGATGGAGAGGAGTGGGAAACTTCACTGGTTCGGGTGCATGGCAGCACAACCGCAGTGCCGCCCACGGGAGACACGAGCTAGAACATAGGTTGAAGAAGGAGCACAGCTGTTGGATTAACATCCAATGGTCCAGCTGCTAGATCATTTGTTGATTAAGTTGACAAAGCCATGCGTACATGTCCGCTTAGTAGGCCCACAAGTCAGTCACAAAATCTGACGGGTCACAGCTGTCAACGGGATGAATATTTTTTTCGCAAAACAAGGAGGCACTTCCTTCCGTGCGAAGATACAGCTGGTGGGTCCTAGCTGTCAGGTGGAGGAAACATTTTTTCAGCTTAATAAGGAGGAACTTTCCTTGTGTGTGACCATGGACCTCGTGGGTCCCAGCCGTCAAGCTCTCCACATATAGTCCTCTTCCGATGACTCTCGCTTGTTGACCACGCCGCACCGAACGCAGCGAGGCAGATGATGATGGCGAGGCCCCGGATGGGAACGACTCGGAGATGGGAAAACGCGACAGTGGAGTCACAGATTGAGAGGAGGAGAAGGGTTATAACTATTCCTGTTGCGGCGTGGGGCTGTAGTCTATGGAGAATAACAGGAGGTGTCGAGGGGTGGAGGGATAGCCTGGCCGGTGGTGGGGTAGCGCTTCACAGCGATGCGTGCTAAGCAGAGCCGCTAGCCGCCGAAGGCCGGACCAGGCGGTCCCGGCGATGCTGGAGGAAGAAGACGAGAGATTGAAGGTGCATGCCGGCCATTGGATATAAATCCAATGGCTGTGGATGACACAATCATTTGTTGACCAAGTTGACAACGCCCTGCGTAGGCTTCAACCCATTGGCCCACATGTCAGCCCGCAAAAATGTGGGATATATTTAACCCATGTTTCCTAGAATGTACAGTCCATTTGCCGGGCTAGGTGAACAAATAATTTTGCGTCAATCTGGCCCATTTATATTTTCTAAGAAATCCCAGGCCATTTGCACTTCCTTGAAATACACGTATTAGGTGGGCTCGTTATATATATAATGTTATGTTAGAAGGAGCAATAATATCAAAGAATAAACCGGAGAGGCACATTTTTTATATATATAATTAAGAAATTAGCGAGCTATTGCTCAAAATAAAAATGAGCGCGTTATTATTAAATTGGTCCTTAAAATCTTTGCAAGCTTTTGTACACAATCACCAGGATTTTCCTTGCCCGTGAGTTAAAAACAACCAGGATTTTCCTTGCCAACTTCCGTTAAACATTTACTTTTATAAGTTAATAACACGTGGGATGTTTTTATAATGCATATATAAGTCTCTATAAAATATACGATAATAGTAATAATATAAATATATATAATGTGGTTAGAAGGGAAAACATAAATTGGACACAACATTACTTTTATAAGAGACCTGCGTTTTATACCCCACAGTAGGCATACTAACAAGTTCACACACAAATACAACAGAAAAGGTAAACATTCATATCAAACTCAGGTTCATAGGACATGTTCATATTCATAGCCAACATTCACTATCAACAACTCAAAAGATTCATATATACACAAGCTCAGCATATCTATGCATCCAAATGATTGATAGATCACATGACAATATTCATACATAACTCACAAAAAGATTCAGATATACACATGTTCAGTATGTTTATGCATCTAGATGATTGAGATCACAGCCAATATGATCCATGGACGAACTTTAATTACCTAGGGTACAGACTGGTAAATGGTGTTCAATCGGAGGTACTTCTTGCTAAAATTATTTCTTGTACGAGTAAACTTTCGAGTACATAAGAGGCAGCACAGACAATCTGAATTTTGCTTGTAGGTTTATCCTCAAATAGTGGCCTCGGGCCGAGGGAGGTTTGAGCAACTTGGCCACTACTTTCATCCAACTAGTTTACTGGCTCATCTTGGTCCTGTATCTCGCCAAAATTCTACATTACAAACGAGAAAGGAGGCAGTTGAGAAAATGAACCACCCAAAATTTTTGTGCAGTTCAACTGAAATGGAGCATCCTTGGCATGTAGACTGATTAAGTCCAGATGAATATACGCGTCAACCAACTTGTCTGGAATCTTTAGACTCCATGCCATATAGTTCGCTACCATATGTGCCGATAACCAAAAGGCACAAGTTGGGACCAAAGACTGGACTGCGTCTTTCTGGGCTATGCACCAAGCAATATTTTTGGCGTTCACTCTACTAATACTTGGAATTTGACAATTGGTTGACGCCAGTTGATACTCGAATGAATATAGGCACTTCTTGTCAACATCTATGCTTGTCTGAGTGAACTTTGGAGTACATAGCAGCAACATAAGTACTTGTCCATCTGATCATTTGGTGCAGTTCTACTGAAATCACCCGATGTAAGGATTTGCCTGCGAGTTCAGGCTCCAAATTACTCCTTTATGAAATCGGCAAACAGTAGCACAACACCAAATTACCAATACATACGACAGGCGCAATAATCATGATAAATACCAGTACCAACCTTTGTGAGGTAGCATATCAATTACTATTTCCTTTGACTGGAAGCCGAGATAAGCCAAGCGACTGACAGCAAAGGAAGAAAGCAAGCGGAGGTTAGCGACTGACAGGAAAGGACGGAAGCTGTCGAGGCAATGAAGCACCCAAAGTTTTTGTGCAGTTCCACCAAAATCGAGCATCCCAGTTGGCACATATATTGAGAGAGTGAGATTACTATAATAGTGGGACTAGTTGATGAAACATACACTAACAAATAGAAGCACCCTCATTATCTTAATGGGTAAAGTTAGCAACATAGTAGTCTTGCTTAAAGAGAGGTATTAGTTTATTTAATAAGTGCCAATTAGCTCAACTCAACACTCAAAGTATTGCCATTTATCATAGGTTGCAAAACTTTAACGTGTAAAGATAAAGGAGTTTCTCATGACAGTAGCACGATAGAAATAGAGATGACAACAAACTAATATGGATGAAGGCCTTAGGCCCGTACCAACCTGAGAAAAAAAGCTTATTCATGTAGTCCCATAAGAGATGATAAAGCACTCAGTGGAATCACACAATTGTATATATTTTTGTGCACTTCAAATGTATGGTTGAAATCACTCTTGTTTACTAGTGCTGAGATTATATCAAAAGATTATCAAGGACTTCCGGCAGAGTTAAAGCACTAGCTGGGATACAGTTCATTGTATTGTCTTGTGTAGTTCCACTAAAATGTATGATTGGCACAACATGATCCCTGTTTGCACAAGTAGGAACAAGGTGAAACCTTCATTAGCTTAGTGAGAAAGGATAGGAAGACATTAGCATATTACTCAAACAGTAGCATCAAATTCATGATGGACAATACGCAAAACATTGGCTCATTAAACCAATGGCAATAAATTGACATGCAAAACAATAGCACTATTATGTCATGACACTCATAATATTCCCTCCCTGCTCCACCACATGATTCACCTCCATAGACAAACATACACACGTACATGATTCATCATAGGGTCCTACTAAAGATTTGTTTAACTCCAATAGGAAAATTAGGAAGTAATAAATTAGTGGTACTTAAGTACTCCTAATTAATTAAGTGAGACAACAGAAGTGGAAGGTCTCCCTGGAGGATCATCTCACATGCAAGGTAGTCGTTGCCGGAGCCCTTGAATGGCCTCGACTGAGGCCTCTGGCTTCAACAAGATTGCCTTGGCACTGTTTATTCTTCTTCTTCTTCTTCCTCTTCATGCTTTGTTTCTCTTTCTCCTCACCAGTTGGTGAAACCAAGTACATGATTGGCCTTCTAATTCAGAATTGGTTTTGTCAGTGAGGGAGTACAAGTGTACTAGTAAAAAACAGCATTATTTTCTCATGGCATTCATAAAATAGAGATGAACACATGCATTGAATATCATTCTTACCTAAAGGAAGGTTATGGCGCCAATATCGATGATGAGGATTGGAGCACAGATCTCCCTTTGTGCAGTTCCACCTTGGGCCTTTTCCGACACTCCGCCGGAGGGGGCATTGATCACGGAGGGCTTCTACATCAACACCATAGCTTCTCCGATGATGTGTGAGTAGTTTACCTCAGACCTTCGGGTCCATAGTTATTAAATAGATGGCTTCTTCTCTCTCTTTGGATCTCAATACAAAGTTCTCCTAGATTCTCTTGGAGATCTATTCGATGTAATCTTCTTTTGCGGTGTGTTTGTCGAGATCTGATGAATTGTGGGTTTATGATCAAGATTATCTATGAACAATATTTGAATCTTCTATGAATTCTTTTATTTATGATTGGTTATCTTTGCAAGTCTCTTCGAATTATCAGTTTGGTTTGGCCTACTAGATTGATCTTTCTTGCAATGGGAGAAGTGCTTAGCTTTGGGTTCAATCTTGTGATGCTCGATCCCAGTGACAGTAGGGGAAACGACACGTATTGTATTGTTGCCATCGAGGATAAAAAGATGGGGTTTATATCATATTGCATGAGTTTATCCCTCTACATCATGTCATCTTGCTTAAAGCGTTACTCCGTTCTTATGAACTTAATACTCTAGATGCATGCTGGATAGCGGTGATGTGTGGAGTAATAGTAGTAGATGCAGGCATGAGTCTGTCTACTTGTCACGGACATGATGCCTATATACATGATCATACCTAGATATTCTCATAACTATGCTCAATTCTATCAATTGCTCGATAGTAATTTGTTTACCCACTGTAATACTTATGTTATCTTGAGAGAAGCCACTAGTGAAACCTATGGCCCCGGGTCTATTTTCCGTCATATTAATCTCCCATCAACAAGCTATTTCTTGCGCCATTTATTTTGCTGTCTTTACTTTTAGTCTTTATCATAAAAATACCAAAAATATTATCTTATCTTCTCTATCAGATCTCACTTTTGCAAGTGGCCGTGAAGGGATTGACAACCCCTTTATCGCGTTGGTTGCAAGGTTCTTATTTGTTTGTGTAGGTGCAAGGGACTTGAGCATGGCCTCCTACTGGATTGATACCCTGGTTCTCAAAAACTGAGGGAAATACTTACGCTACTTTGCTGCATCACCCTTTCCTCTTCAAGGGAAAACCAATGCAGTGCTCAAGAGGTAGCACTCACCGGCGCCATGGGTGCTTCGACGAGACGACGAGACATGAAGGAAGAAGAAGGAGCAAGCAGTGGGAAGACGGAGATGAGCAGGGGCTCCCCCCCATTTATAGCTAGAGGGAGGCCAAACGTCGAACTCCCACGATCCCTAGTAATGATGGTTTTCGTTGCATGCAGTAGGCTGCTGTCAAGTCGAACGGTTGTCGAGGCAGCATGGGGAAGCGGAGACGCCCACATCTCATCAAGCGACACACGTCAACCGGATCAGCAGGCGGTTGGGGCCCACGGCACTTCGCCCTTGCCCTTTGGCCTCGCCTTGAAGCCAATAGTCCGAGTGAGCCTTGGGCCCGGGGCTACTGTCGGTGTTCTGGGAACCGGGTACCCAGACTTGCCATCCTGTGGCCCATGGTGTGGCTCCATTAGTGGCCTGGTACGGCCACCTTCAGCATCGACAACACAAGACCCTCACGAGGGGCCAAGCCTCGCGAGGCGGATGACACCAAGACCTCCAGAGGGAGAAACCTCCCTAGGCTGGCTCCCGAGGAGCGGAGATTTCTATGCAGGTGCCCACCTCGTGAGGTTCGGATGATGCAAGCCATGACGACCAAGGCCAGGCGGGCGCCAGCGGGCGCAGTACTGCAGGTTTCCTCTTTGGTGCTAAGGAGGCAAGCGTAGACGCAGAGTCCTGAGGGATTAGCCAAATGTTTCCATTTCTGTGCTACAAGACCAAGAGTGCCAGGACAGCAGGACGGAGATCATAGCCGAGCCCACCACGACATCACGACCAGAAGCTTTGCAGGCGAAGACCACCTTTCGTCGGGATAGGATGTACTATTTGTGTCCCTTCAAACTTGGCCGTTGTGGAATCCCTTCCCGCCTTTGTTTTGGGGGAAGAGGACCAGGGCCACTATAAATATAGGTTAGCCACCACCATAGGGGGGATCGAATCCACTCCTTCCTCACCAGCACACCCCAACACAAGAACAGACCTCCTGAGGTAGTTCTTCCTCTGTACTAGTTCATCCTCAGCCCTCCTCGAGGAAAATCCACCACAAAGTAGGAGTAGGGTTTTACACCACAAGGTGGCCCGAACCAGGGTAAACTTTCGTGTCTCTTTCCTTTCCAGTTCATCGAGCTATGCCGTGAGAGCAACAAGTTGGTAGGCTCGAGAGATTGAGTTCTTCGCACACACCCCAGAGTTCAAATCTTTCTTGGGTCTGCGGAGCGCTGAATCCGACAAGTGTCTTGTATGATATGAGTCTTTGCTTTTTAGTTTGCCACAATCATCCTTGATGTACACACCTTTTGAGAGGGACACGCATGAATTGTGATTTATTAGAATACTCTGTGCTCTTCACTTATATCTTTAGAGCTATGCAATTTTGCTCTAGTGCTTCACTTATTTCTTTTTAGAGCACGACAGTGGCTTTATTTTATATAAATTGTTGAACTCTCTTGCTTCACTTATATTATTTGGAGAGTCCCTCTAAACATCATGGTAATTTGCTTTGGTTATGAGTTTAGTCCTAATATGATGGGCATCTGATACGTCTCCAACGTATCTATAATTTTTGATTGCTCCATGCTATATTATCTTCTGTTTTGGACAGTATTGGGCTTTATTATTCACTTTTATATTATTTTTGGGACTAACCTATTAACCGGAGGCCCAACCCAGAATTGTTGTTTTTTTGCCTATTTTAGGGTTTCGAAGAAAAGGAATATCAAACGGAATCCAAACGGAATGAAACCTTCGGGAACGTGATTTTTGGAACGAACAAGATCCAGGAGACTTGGACCCTATGTTAAGCAACCAACAGGGAGGCCATGAGGTAGGGGGGCGCACCTACCCCCCCAGGCATGCCCTCCACCCTCGTGGGCCCCATGTTGCTCCACCGACGTACTTCTTCCTCCTATATATACCTACGTACCCCCAAACGATCAGATACAGAGCCAAAACCCTAATTCCACCACCGCAACTTTCTGTATCCACGAGATCCCATCTTGGGGCCTATTCCGGAGCTCCGCCGGAGGGGGCATCTATCACGGAGGGCTTCTACATCAACAACATAGCCTCTCCGATGAAGTGTGAGTAGTTTACCTCAGACCTTCGGGTCCATAGTTATTAGCTAGATGGCTTCTTCTCTCTTTTTGGATCTCAATACAAAGTTCTCCCCCTCTCTTGTGGAGATCTATTCGATGTAATCTTCTTTTGCGGTGTGTTTGTTGAGAGCGATGAATTGTGGGTTTATGATCAAGTTTATCTATGAACTATATTTGAATCTTCTCTGAATTCTTTTATGCATGATTGGTTATCTTTGCAAGTCTCTTTGAATTATCAGTTTGGTTTGGCCTACTAGATTGATCTTTCTTGCAATGGGAGAAGTGCTTAGCTTTGGGTTCAATCTTGCGGTGTCCTTTCCCAGTGACAGTAGGGGCAGCAAGGCACATATTGTATTGTTGTCATCGAGGATAACAAGATGGGGTTTTCGTCATATTGCATGAGTTTATCCCTCTACATCATGTCATCTTTCTTAAAGCATTACTCTGTTCTCTTGAACTTAATACTCTAGATGCATGATGGATAGCGGTCGATGTGTGGAGTAATAGTAGTAGATGCAGGCAGGAGTCGGTCTAATTGTCTATACATGATCATACCTAGATATTCTCATAACTATGCTCAATTCTGTCAATTGCTCAACAGTAATTTGTTCACCCATCATAAAATACTTATGCTCTTGAGAGAAGCTACTAGTGAAACCTATGGCCCCCGGGTCTATCTTCATCATATTAATCTTCCAACACTTAGTTATTTTCATTGCCTTTTATTTTACTTTGCATCTTTATCATAAAAATACCAAAATATTATCTTATCATATCTATTAGATCTCACTCTCTTAAGTGACTGTGTAGGGATTGACAACCCCTTATCGCGTTAGTTGCTAGGATTTATTTGTTTTGTGTAGGTGCGAGGGACTGGCGCGTAGCCTCCTACTGGATTGATACCTTGGTTCTCAAAAACTGAGGGAAATACTTACGCTACTTTGCTGCACCACCCTTTCCTCTTCAAGGGAAAACCAACGCAAGTGCTCAAGAGGTAGCAAGAAGGATTTCTGGCGCCGCTGCCGGGGAGGTCTATGCAAAAGTCAACATACCAAGTACCCATCATAAACCCTTATCTCCCGCATTACATTATTTGCCATTTGCCTCTCGTTTTCCTCTCCCCCACTTCACCCTTGCCGTTTTATTCGCCCTCTCTCTCTATCCTCCCTCTCTTTCTCTATTTGCCTCTTTTTGCCCGTTTCTTGTTTGCTTGTGTGTTGGATTGCTTGCTTGTCACGATGGCTCAAGATAACACTAAATTGTGTGACTTTACCAATACCAACAACAATGATTTTATTAGCACTCGGATTGCTCCTGTTACCGATACTGGATCTTGTGAAATTAATGCTGCTTTGCTGAATCTTGTCATGAAAGATCCGTTTTCCGGCCTTCCTAGTGAAGATGTCGCTACCCATCTGAATAGCTTCGTTGATTTGTGTGATATGCAAAATAAGGAAGATGTTGATAATGATATTGTTAAATTGAAGCTATCTCCTTTTTCACTTAGAGATCGTGCTAAAGCTTGGTTTTCGTCTTTGCCTAAAAATAGTATTGATTCATGGAATAAGTGCAAAGATGCTTATTTCTCTAAGTATTTTCCTCCCGCTAAGATCATCTCTCTTAGAAACAATATTATGAATTTTAAGCAACTTGATCATGAACATGTTGCACAAGCTTGGGAGAGGATGAAATTAATGATACGTAATTGCCCAACACATGGTTTGAATTTGTGGATGATTATACAAAACTTTTATGCTGGATTGAATTTTGCTTCTAGAAATATTTTAGATTCGGCCGCGAGAGGCACTTTTATGGAAATCACTTGAGGAGAAGCTACTAAACTCCTAGATAATATTATGGTTAATTATTCTCAATGGCACACTGAAAGATCTACTAATAAAAAAGTGCATGCGATAGAAGAAATTAATGTTTTGAGTGGAAAGATGGATGAACTTATGAAATTATTTGCTAATAAGAGTGTTTCTTCTGATCCTAATGATATGCCTTTGTCTACTTTGATTGAGAATAATAATGAATATATGGATGTGAATTTTGTTGGTAGGAACAATTTTGGTAACAACGCGTACACAGGAAACTTTAATCCTAGGCCTTATCCTAGTAATTCCTATAATAATTATGGTAATTCCTACAACAATTCTTATGGAAATTTTAATAAGATGCCCACTTATTTTGAATCTAATATTAAATAATTTATTACTTCGCAAAAGAATTTCAATGCTTTGATTGAAGAAAAAATGCTTAAGATTGATGAGTTGGCTAGGAACGTTGATAGAATTTCTATTGATGTTGATTCTTTGAAACTTAGATCTATTATTCCTAAGCATTATATCAATGAGTCTCTCAAATCCATGGTAATTTCCATTGATGAGTGCAAAGAACCGCTAGGATGCGTGCTAAGAAAGATTCCTTTATAAGAGCGTGTTCTTCTAGTTTCCATGATAATAAAGATGAAGATCTAAAAGTTATTGATGTGTCCCCTATTAAATATTTGTTTTGCAATATGAATCTTGATAATGATGGGACTGAATACGATCCACCTTTACATAGACGGCGTTCCAAAAATTCGGAGTCTTTAGATCTTGATGCTAAAATTGTTAAAAGTGGGATTGAAGAAATCAAAACTTTAAATAGTAATGAACCCACTATCTTGGATTTCACGGAATTTAATTATGATAATTGCTCTTTGATAGATTGTATCTCCTTGTTGCAATCCATGCTAAATTCTCCTCATGCTTATAGTCAAAATAAAGCTTTTACCAAACATATCATTGATGCTTTGATGCAATCTTATGAAGAAAAACTTGAGTTGGAAGTTTCTATCCCTAAAAAACTTTATGATGAGTGGGAACCTACTATTAAAATTAAAATTAAAGATCATGAATGCTATGCTTTGTGTGATTTGGGTGCCAATGTTTGCACGATTCCAAAAACTTTGTGTGATTTGTTAGGTTTCTGTGATTTTGATGATTGCTCTTTAAATTTGCACCTTGCAGATTCCACTATTAAGAAACCTATGGGAAGAATTAATGATGTTCTTATTGTTGCAAATAGGAATTATGTGCCAGTAGATTTTATCGTTTTTGATATAGATTGCAATCCTTCATGTCCTATTATTCTTGGTAGACCTTTCCTTAGAACGATTGGTGCGATTATTGATATGAAGGAAGGAAATATTAGATTCCAATTTCTGTTAGGAAAGGCATGGAACACTTTCCTATAAAGAAAATTAAATTACCTTATGAATCTATTATGAGATCCACTTATGGATTGCCTACCAAAGATGGCAATACCTAGATCTATCCTTGCTTTTTATGCCTAGCTGGGGGCGTTAAACGATAGCGCTTGTTGGGAGGCAACCCAATTTTATTTTTATTCCTTGATTTTTGCTCCTGTTTAGTAATAAATAATTTATCTAGCCTCTGTTTTGGTTGTGTTTTTTGTGTTTAATGAGTGTTTGTGCCAAGTAGAACCGTTGGGAAGACTTGGGGAAAGTCTTGTTAATCTTGCTAGAAAAAACAGAAACTTTAGCACTCACGAGAACAGCTGCCATTTTTATTTAGAAAGTGTTATTCAATTAATTATTTTTGAATATGATTAATAGATAAATGCCTCACGTCCAGCAATTTATTTTTGAATTTTTGGGGCTCCAGGTCTTGCGCTAGCTACAGATTACTACAGACTGTTCTGTTTTTGACAGATTCTGTTTTTCGTGTGTTGTTTGCTTATTTTGATGAATCTATGGCTAGTAAAATAGTTTATAAACCATAGAGAAGTTGGAATACAGTAGGTTTAACACCAATATAAATAAATAATGAGTTCATTACAATACCTTGAAGTGGTCTTTTGTTTTCTTTCGCTAACGGAGCTCACGAGATTTTCTACTTTAAGTTTTGTGTTGTGAAGTTTTCAAGTTTCGGGTAAAGATTTGATGGATTATGGAACAAGGAGTGGCAAGAGCCTAAGATTGGGGATGCCCATGGAACCCCCAATATAATCTAAGGACACCTAAAATCCAAAGCTGGGGGATGCCCCGGAAGGCATCCCCTCTTTCGTCTACTTCTATCGGTAACTTTACTTGGAGCTATATTTTTACTCACCACAGGATATATGTTTTGCTTGGAGCGTCTTGTATGATTTGAGTCTTTATTTTTTAGTTTACCACAATCATCTTTTCTATGCACACCTTTTGAGAGAGACACCCATGATTCGGAACTTATTAGAATACTCTATGTGCTTCACTTATATCTTTTGAGTTATATAGTTTTGCTCTAGTACTTCACTTATATCTTTTAAGAGCACGGTGGTGGATTTGTTTTATAGAAACTATTGATCTCTCATGCTTCACTTATATTATTTTGAGAGTATTAAATAGCATGGTAATTTGCTTAAATAATCCTAATATGCTAGGTATACAAGATTAGTAATAAAATTCTCTTATGAGTGTGTTGAATACTGTGAGAAGTTTGATACTTGATAATTGTTTTGAGATATGGAGATGGTGATATTAGAGTATGCTAGTTGAGTAGTTGTGAATTTGAGAAATACTTGTGTTAAAGATTGTGATTCCCGTAGCATGCACGTATGGTGAACCGTTATGTGATGAAGTCGGAGCATGATTTATTTATTGATTGTCTTCCTTATGAGTGGCGGTCGGGGACGAGCGATGGTCTTTTCCTACCAATCTATCCCCCTAGGAGCATGCGCGTAATACTTTGCTTTGATAAATTGTAGATTTTTGCAATAAGTATGTGAGTTCTTTATGACTAATGTTGAGTCCATGGATCATATGCACTCTCACCCTTCCACCATTGCTATCCTCTCTAATACCGCACACCTTTCGCTGGTATCATACACCCACCATATACCTTCCTCAAAGCAGCCACCATACCTACCTATCATGGCATTTCCATAGCCATTCCGAGATATATTGCCATGCAACTTTCCACCGTTCCGTTTACTATGACACACTCCATCATTGTCATATTGCTTTGCATGATCATGTAGTTGACATTGTATTTGTGGCAAAGCCACCGTTCATAATTCTTTCATACATGTCACTCATGAGTCATTGCATATCCCGGTACACCGCCGGAGGCATTCATATAGAGTCATATCTTGTTCTAAGTATCGAATTGTAATTCTTGAGTTGTAAGAAAATAAAAGTGTGATGATCATCATTATTAGAGCATTGTCCCAAGTGAGGAAAGGATGACAGAGACTATGATTCCCCCACAAGTCGGGATGAGACTCCGGACGAAAAATAAAATAAAATAAAAAGAGGCCAAAGAAGCCCAAATAAAAAAATGAGAGAAAAGGAGAGAAGGGACAATGCTACTATCCTTTTACCACACTTGTGCTTCAAAGTAGAACCATGATCTTCCTAATAGAGAGTCTCCTATGTTATCACTTTCATATATTAGTGGGAATTTTTCATTATAGAACTTGGCTTGTATATTCCAATGATGGGCTTCCTCAAAATGCCCTAGGTCTTCGTGAGTAAGCGAGTTGGATGCACACCCACTTAGTTCCTTTTGTTGAGCTTTCATATACTTATAACTCTGGTGCATCCATTGCATGGCAATCCCTACTCACTCACATTGATATCTATTGATGGGCATCTCCATAGGCCGTCGATACGCCTAGTTGATGTGAGACTATCTTCTCCCTTTTTGTCTTCTCCACAACCACCATTCTATTCCACCTAAAGTGCTATGTCCATGGCTCACGCTCATGTATTGCGTGAAGATTGAAAAAGTTTGAGAATGTCAAAAGTATGAAACAATTGCTTGGCTTGTCATCGGGGTTGTGCATGATTTAAATACTTTGTGTGGTGAAGATAGAGCATAGGCAGACTATATGATTTTGTAGGGATAACTTCCTTTAGCCATGTTATTTTGAAGAGACATAATTGCTTAGTTAGTATGCTTGAAGTATTATTATTTCTATGTCAATATTAAATTTTTGTCTTGAATCTTTTGGATCTGAATATTCATACCACAATTAAGAAGAATTACATTAAAATTATGCCAAGTAGCATTCCACATCAAAAATTCTATTTTTTATCATTTACCTACTCGAGGACGAGCAGGAATTAAGGTTGGGGATGCTTGATACGTCTCCAACGTATCTATAATTTTTTATTGCTCCATGCTATATTATCTTCTGTTTTGGACATTATTGGGCTTTATTATTCACTTTTATATTATTTTTGGGACTAACCTATTAACCGGAGGCCCAGCCCAGAATTGCTGTTTTTGTTGCCTATTTTAGGGTTTCAAAGAAAAGGAATATCAAACGGAGTCCAAACAGAATGAAACCTTCGGGAACGTGATTTTTGGAACAAACCAGATCCAGGAGACTTGGACCCTACGTCAAGCAACCAACATGGAAGCCACGAGGTAGGGGGCGCACCTACCCCCCCCCCCCAGGCGCGCCCTCCACCCTCGTGGGCCCCCTGTTGCTCCACCGACGTACTTCTTCCTCCTATATGTACCTACGTACCCCCAAACGATCAGATACGGAGCCAAAACCCTAATTCCACCGCCGCAACTTTCCGTATCCACGAGATCCCATCTTGGGGCCTGTTCCGGAGCTCTGCCGGAGGGGCATTGATCACGGAGGGCTTCTACATCAACACCATAGCCTCTCCGATGAAGTGTGAGTAGTTTACCTCAGACCTTCGGGTCCATAGTTATTAGCTAGATGGCTTCTTCACTCTTTTTGGATCTCCTAATACTTGGAGTTTGACAATTGGTTGACGCCGGTTGATACTCGAATGAATATAGGCACTTCTTGTCAACATCGATGCTTGTCTGAGTGAACTTTGGAGTACATAGCAGCAGCATAAGTACCTGTCCATCTGATCATTTTGTGTAGTTCTACTGAAATCACCTGATGTAATGATTTGCCTGCGAGTTCAGGCTCCAAATTACTCCTTTATGAAATCGGCAAACAGTAGCACAATACCAAATTACCAATACATATGACAGGCACAATAATCAGGATAAAGACCAGTACCAACCTGTGTGAGGTAGCATATAAATTACTATTTCCTTTGACTGGAAGCCGAGATAAGCCAAGCGACTGACAGCAAAGGAAGAAAGCAAGCGGAGATTAGCGACTGACAGGAAAGGACGGAAGTTGTCGAGGCAATGAAGCACCCAAAGTTTTTGTGCAGTTCCACCAAAATCGAGCATCCCTGTTGGCACATATATTGAGAGAGTGAGATTACTGTAATAGTGGGACTAGTTGATGAAACATACACTAACAAATAGAAGCACCCTCATTATCTTAATGGGTAAAAGTTAGCAACATAGTAGTCTTGCTTAAAGAGAGGTATTAGTTTATTTAATAAGTGCCAATTAGCTCAACTCAACACTCAAAGCATTGCCATTTATCATAGGTTGCAAAACTTTAACGTGCAAAGATAAAGGAGTTTCTCATGACAGTAGCACGATACAAATAGAGATGACAGCAAACTAATATGGATGAAGACCTTAGGCCCGTACTAACCTGAGAAAAAAGCTTATTCATGTAGTTTATAAGAGATGATAAAGCACTCACTGGAATCACACAATAGTATATATTTTTGTGCACTTCAAATGTATGGTTGAAATCACTCTTGTTTACCAGTGCTGAGATTATATCGAAAGATTATCAAGAACTTCCAGCAGATTTAAAGCACTGGCTGGGATACAGTTCATTGTATTGTCTTGTGTAGTTCCACTAAAATGTATGATTGGCACAACATGATCCCTGTTTGCACAGGTAGGAACAAGGTGAAACCTTCATTAGCTTAGTGAGAAAGGATAGGAAGACATTAGCATATTACTCAAACAGTAGCATCAAATTCATGATGGACAATACGCAAAACATTGCCTCATTGAACCAATGGCAATAAATTGACATGCAAAACAATAGCACTATTATGTCATGACACTCATAATATTCCCTCCCTGCTCCACCACATGATTCACCTCCATAGACAAACATACACACGTACATAATTCAGCATAGGGTCCTACTAAAGATTTGTTCAACTCCAATAGGAAAATTAGGCAGTAATAAATTAGTGGTACTTAAGTACTCCTAATTAATTAAGTGAGAGAGCCGAAGTGGAAGGGCTCCCTGGAGGATCGTCTCACATGTAAGGTAGTCGTTGCCGGAGCCCTTGAATGGCCTCGACTGAGGCCTCTGGCTTCAGCAAGATTGCCTTGCCACTGTTTATTCTTCTTCTTCTTCTTCCTCTTCATGCTCTGTTTCTCTTTCTCCTCACCAGTTGGTGAAACCAAGTACATGATTGGCCTTCTAATTCAGAATTGGTTTTGTCAGTGAGGGAGTACAAGTGTACTAGTAAAAAGCAGCATTATTTTCTCATGGCAGTCGGAAAATAGAGATGAACGCATGCATTAAATATCATTCTTACCTAAAGGAAGGTTATGGCGCCAATATGGATGATGAGGATTGGAACAGATCTCCCTTTGTGCAGTTCCACCAAAATGAACCAACTGTTCCATTCTGACATTCGAGTTAAACAGCACAAAAGTCACTTCTTTTAAGAAGAGTTTTGTGCAGTGCACCAAAAGGTCACAACAGCAACCAGGTGAATTGGATACCCCTGTTTGTACAAAAAGGCACAGAGGAAACAGTCAGAGTCTCAAACAATTACAGGCAAAAACATTTGGCTAAACTTGTCATGGCTTATAACAGTGGCATGGCTTCATTTTTACCAAGGACATTAGATTAAGAACAGCTAAGACTGCGTTCGGTTCACAGGTTTGGTGCAGGATTTTTGTAGGACCACAATTCCTACGGTATTCTTTCCCTTCCAACCGTTCGGAACACGGAAAAGGTGAATAGTGTTTCATAGGAAAGCTGGTATGGTAGTACTGATTCCATAGGATTAGAAACATCCACGCGCTACTCATTTTTTGGGCGGAAGCCTAAGGCAGGCGCTCGCTGCCATGCGTTAGACAGGTTGCTGTGCTGTGTTGCCGGAATAAAAAAATCAACCTATGTGTGGTACGTGAGGTGAGGACAAGAGTAGTCACTGTGCATCTGAATAAACAAATAGCATCTCATACTGCCAAGCATGCTACTCTAAAGAAACAAATCTGTACATTTCGTAGTCCATCCGAACACATTCTCTTGAGATTTCCTCCGGTTCGATGTTCCATAGTTTTATACCTACAACATTCCTTTCATATTCCTCTATTTTCATCAAGACCTATGTTTTCTGCCCCTTTATTCCGAACAGAGCCTAAATATTTGGTATAAGGGCATGGGACAGTGGGTGCACCAGCAGTCCAACACCATGTACGTAAACAAGGGCATAAAGTGGTGATTCATACTTTGTTGCCTAGAGAAACAAACATCCAAGAAACATATCTGGGCTGGTCCCATTTTTGTTCACTCTAGCCACCTACTCCCATGTGTGGATAGCAAATCTAGTCCTGGTCATACCACTGTGTACAACGTTACCCCTATATTTCCCTTTTCGACCAAGAGACCAGTTGGATGACCAGTCTGTACTACTTTCACCCCCTTTCCTTCCTGTTTGTACCAAGTCCGATGTACATACTAAATTCCCCCACCCCCACTTTATTTATCGTTTGAACCAAGTACTCCCTCTGTCCGGAATTACTTGTCATCAAAATGGATGTGTCTAGGACTAAAATACATCTAGATACATCCATTTCAATGACAAGTATTTTCAGACGGAGGGAGTACAAGATTCGACTCCATGAAGTAGCTTTACCTCTAACAATAGAAAAAATATGTGACGTTGGACCATCTGATCGAGAGGGGATGAGAGGTAGAAAATGATGCACATGCAGCGACGTAGCGAGCTGGGGAAGTAGAGCTAAGGTGGTTTCGAACGAAGATATACCTGAAGGTCGTCGGGATGTGGATAGGTGGGTGGCGGGAGGCCGGACCGCCCACAGGCAACGACGAAGGGATCGGAGGACCTCCCGCGCCGGCGCTCGGCCAGAGATAATGGTGCGGCCGGCAGTGGGTCTCCTCCCTCGCTGTCGATGACGGCCTAAACATTGCCCCTCTTCCCCTTCACCGGCGGAGGGGGATACGTCCAGATCTGTAACCAGCAGTGAGGATAGAAAGCCAGTGTTTTTTGAAGGGAGAAAGACAGTGTTACTACCCCTATATTGTTTAGATCCGGAGAAGATGAGAGTGTGTGAATAGAGCAACCCTAGCAAGCAAGCGCGGAGGCTCCGGCCTATATATACGTAGTGGGGTAGTTTTCCTTTTTCACTTCATCAAAAAAATCGTTTAAAATTATGTACTACTACATGCCAGGTCACAGTTTTTTTAGTTGTTGATTGTTTTTTGAGATAGCTACCCGCTTGTTCAAAGTGGTGTTACGGTGTGCCAGGTCGCACTTTGTATCGTTCAAGTCTGGTACTACAAGTCCCTCCATTAAATGAACAACCACCCCCTCGTAAAAATTGTGAACAAGCCCACGGCTAAAATTAGCGGAAACGTGGGTTGCCCCAACATGCATTATTATTTATATTTTCTACTCCCTCCATTCCTAAATATAAGTCTTTTTATTAGCCACACCTAAGACAAGAATTTTTTTATTAGCAGTGAACCCCACATGTCATAGACATAAAAATTGTGGCAAGAATCCCTTAGGCAAGCCAAGGTGTGTCTAACAACTTGAGCAACTCAGGTTAGGCAAGTGTGGCAAGTGTGGGAAAAATAATGTGGCAACATAAGACAAACATAGTCACAATCCAAACAGCCCCGTAATTTTTTGTGACATGCATGAAAATTTGGTTAGTTAAATTTATAGTCAAAATTTGGCAAGGTGCATCAAATCAACACATGCAAGTATCAAAAGGAAGGCCACTGCATGCATGCATGCGTTGTACTCCCTCCGTTTCCAAATATAAGTATTTTTAGAGATTGCAACAAGTGACTACATACGAAGCAGAATATGTCTACTCCTACATACGAAGTAGCCCATTTGAAATGTGTAAAAAGACTTATATCGAGTGTAGTGCTTTGATGTGTCGCGTCAACTCGTACAAGACCGAGAAATTTGATTACTACAACGCCCTCTCCCTCGCGGACAGAGCTTCGGTGCCTTAACTACACCAGCCTTTGGCTGCATGACAGGAGGGCCAACCATCTGTTGGGCCCACCAGTCATAGACGCAAAGGCAGGAGCAGTAAGTAGAAGCTTTCGCTACACGCTATCCCTCCCGCACGAGGTGGACGGACATGTAGCAGTGGATTCGATATTGTAGAAGTAGGAGTAACATCATTGTTCGTCTTCTCGAAGAGGCGAAGAGCCAAGTGCAACCCGAACATGGCAGTTGCGAAAGCTCGCATGGTGCGGTTCCTTGGAGTACTAGCCAGGCTCTTGCATGAGACAAAATTGCTATTGTTTAACAATTAAACTCCATTATCCATTGGTTGATACTCATTCTGCATAGGTCCACATGCTTAGCACCATTTCCTCCTTGGGTCACCAATGTTTATTTGCTAATTAATAGCATTGCATGCAATGAACTAGCCATTGCAAGTCATTAAAAGCATGCACACCTCTCATCTCTTATTGGTTGATATGTCAAGAAACAAGAAACAAGGTAGAAGTTAATGCACCACACCTAAGTGTTTTTGGACTATTTGGCTTTCGTAAGATGACTTACACACCTAGACGGAGGGAGTAGTATAGCCCTATAAATCGGAAAGGAGTATTTGCCTTTCTAGAGATTTCAACAAGTGACTAGACTACACCGTGTGCAGTACTCCCTCCCTTCCGGTTTATAGGGCTCAAATCTCATGAACCAAGGCATTTTGCAATTGGAGGAATGTATCTCGTACTTTACAAAACTACCCTAATTAAACTCATGCATTAATTTCGTAGTTCTCTCGTTTTTCTCTCCGCCTTGGTCGCGGTGCACAATATTGAGCACTCCTATATGACTAACCGCTCTATCTACATGCAGGACATTTCAAAGCATCCGGGCCCGCGTGCCATCCACCAAATCACAACGAGGTGCTACAGTCGAGACTCACCTGTCAACCCGGTGTGGCCATTATGACCCGTCATATCACAAAACCCACACCTTTACTAGTAGTGGTAAGGTGGCCTCCAAGTTGGACTGGACGAAGCAACCATCATTTCACTGGAACGCTCGTTCAAGCCCTTTCTTCCCTTTCTTGATGAAAACCTCACTCCAGGCTACTCACTTCTGCCATTTTTCTTCTGTACCGATGAAGGAAAGGTGGGCGAATCAGTGATACACCAATTGCACCTGCAGTTAAGTCCGGTGAATGCGGCATTGACATTCTGGAGAGACGGTGACCGTTTCAGGTGGGAACTGCGCGCTAGCGATGGAAGGGGTTTCGGTGTGCAGTGGCACTAAGATCGGTCGCTCATGATAGTACATACTCCGTACCATACTACCATAGTACCCTCTCTAGCTTAGGCTGTTTTATAGATTGTCTTTGTGATGGACGATATACATGAGCAAGGCGGTCCGAGTATGACCGTTGGTGTTGAGCCAGGTGAATACATGCTTGGCGTTCGCATAGGCCTCCATCAAACGTCTAAACAGTAATGTCAGGCACCGCCGGGGCGCGTAGGGGATGGGCTCGCTGTTCGCGTTGCGCCATGAGCAGGACTTTGATTTAGAGGGCGACGTGCATGCACTAGCATGCTTTGACAGCGTGAGCATGAGTGTTTGATGCGAAGTATTCCATTTTCATTTGGCTGACGAGGGTGCGTTGCAGCGACGGGTCCGTGGTTTGATTCCCCACATACGCATAATTTTGGTTTTTACAGTATTTCTTTCTCCATTGACAGGTAGGCCCACATAGATAGATAAAGAACATGAGCTGATGAGGCGCATGCGGACTGTTTGACTGGTCAACCAGACAAATACAGAGCTATATGCTGAGCCACTGACCGTATAATCACCATATCGCGTATACAATGATCAAAGTGAGCTATCAAGACAAGTTCGATGACCGCCAATGCATTTTACTTGGTAATAAATGACCAAGATTGAAGGGGAATCCAAATTTGCTTCGTCTTCTGTCCCTGAGCAATTGAGAAACCAATGCACTATACAGTTGTCCGGCCACTCCACCCTAGAGCTCTCACCAAGCGTCGTTCATGCCACCACGCCGCACACTAACCAGTAAGGCAGCGATGGCATCCTGCCGCCCCGAGTTCCTCGCCGCCCACGACTGCACACAAAATGGTAGGGAAGCGACGGCATCCCGCCGTGCCGAGTTCATCACGGCTCGCGACCTCACAACTATGTGGAAGGAATTTGAAGATGCCAAGGCCGAATGGGCGGTAGAGCAAGAGGCGGCCAAAGCCGCACAGAGGGAGCGGAAAAGTCAGAAAGCACTCAAAAAAAGAGAGGCCCGCTGCTGCAAGAAAGAAAAGAACGCACGCGCTGCTGCGGAGAGGTCGGCGGAGATCCAAGCACGGTGGGGTGTCGCCGACAAAGCCGGGAAGGAGAATGACGGTGTCTGGCCAGCATGTGAGAAGTAGTAGTACTAGTAGTTAGTGTGTGTGTCTATGTTTGAGTACGAGCATGCACCAATACTACTAGTTACTACTGTAGTTTTTAGAGCAAATTACCAGTACATTAGCCTAGACTAAATGGAAAAATTCCTATCCTAAGCATCAAATGGAATCTCTTTCTCTATAGGAATTGAGATGCATGTCATCTCACTTCCTATGATTTTCATATTCCTATCCTATGAATGAAAGGAGGCCTCTGTTGGAGTAACTACTGTAGCTAGATGTACTGCTGGTACAGTAGTTATCTTCAAGAAGCGGAATTCAACGAAGTCATGATGGTTCCTTCGTCCGAGCAACTTCAAAGTGGGAAGTGGGCCTGTGATTTGATGGCTCATTAGTCATTGTTACTGCGGCACGGCGACCTGGGTGACTCTCCCTTGGAGTTCTGTGTGCATGGCAAGTGGACCAGGATGGTCGACGTCCCACATGTTGGCGAACGGAAGTATTCTTTCCGATATCGAGGAGCAAGGAAACCGCATGGTATAGTATCACTGTTGATTGGTTAGCTAAAAAATAGTATCACTGCCGATTTATAGTTATTTTTTATTTCTGATGAATGCTAGCGTTTCAACTCTTACGACGAAGGGTGCCAAACACGGCACATGCTGGATGTCCCACACGTCAGCGAAAGGAGTGGACATGAACAGCGTGGTAGAGCCCAGCGTAAAAAAAGCGTGGTAGAGCGTCTCCACTTGTTCCACTTCTGGGTCGGAGACCACACGTAGTAGTACTTAGTGGTATGAACGATACAAAGTGCAACCTGGAGAGAAAGACACGTCTAGTTGGAAGGTCTCGGGGCATACACGTAAACAAATATAAAAGTTAATATGTGCCTCCAACTAATATAGTAGTAGTAGAGTACTTAGGCACGTACTCCATAACATCACCGTGCATTGCATGTACAACATTTAGTGGTAGTATGTAGTAAGAGACAAATGCCGCCCAAGAGTTCCCTTCTCGACCTACTTTTGGGTGTTTGGTAGAGTGTATGGAGGGTGCATGAGTCCACACTAGTTTAGCACAAATACATTAGAAGCATGCATGAAGAGAGCATGCATGAAGAGGGGTGTTGAGTTGAGCATGCATGAAGAGGGAACAACTATGCTGAGACGAGAACGCAACCAAACACACCCTATATGCCACACATGTTGATACCATTTGTGCCTTTCTACTTCACTTACTACGCTACATTACTCAGGTTCATACGTCCACTCCTGGGTACATGTCCATCTCGTAGTTCTAGTCCCACGTGTTCTTCATATAGATGGAACAATCCTTGCATAACACGTGCACCTTGATGCTAGATGTCTCGTGTGTTGGCAAAAGGATGAACAAAGCTCACGTAAAAAATAGAGTGGAAGAACATAGATTCCGGACGACCGAGAAGGAGCAAGGAACCTCGTGGTGGAGCGTCCACACTCATAATATTTAATATTATTCAGCGATATAAAATTAACCAATCATCTCCATAGTAGACTGGAAGAGTATGAAACACGATAGCCCAGTGTAGTTACATCATACTAGTACATGGCTAACCCACGCTATCACCATATTTCTTGGCTTCCATGCGACACCTATCTCTAGTAATCCAGCAACCTGTATCGCTTCTCCCTCCTCTTCTCTATCAAAGTGCGGCGGGCTGGCGTTTCTGCCGTCTATTGAGGTCGGTTAACTATCACATGTTAGCGACATGCCAAGAGCATTCTAAAAAAATTCCTTTCACGTTCCATTTTCAAAAAGAAAAAATCCTTTCACGTACGAATTTGCCTGTATGCTTTGAGCAACTTGCATGTCCTATACTGCTCCTGTTTGATACTCTAACTTAGCTAGAGGTTAGACTAACTCATGACTAACCCTGAACTAACTGTAGCCAAAGAGGTGTTTGGGTGACAGGGTTAGATTGACAATAAATGCACTTCATAGAGAGAGAAAAGTGATTTTTCAGTGGTCCCAATGAGAACTATCTCCAGTTAGCACCTCTTGGGTGGGATAGTTTTTTTTGGTGGGTTCGGTGCAACTTGCTCCAATTTAAACCCTCATGCTTGGATACTTTAGGGCTATTTGAGCCCCAACTAGCTCAAACTAACTCTAACCCATGGATCCAAACAGGGCCTATGGCCAGTCTCGACGCAGAGCAGTCGTGTGCACCGGGAAGCGGCGCTCTCTCGGCCGTCGCGCCACTTCAAAGCCGGCACCAGTGAGAGGTGGCCTCCGCTCTGGCCGGGCATTAATGCGGCACTGACGCTCCAGGGCGACGCTGACCGTTTCTACCACAGGAAGCACGCGCTGGCAAGGGAGTATAGGTTTTGAACCGTTTCAGGTGTAGTACTGGTAGTTTGCAAAACTACTCAATTATTGCACTCAGTTTCCTAAGAAATTGTGGTAAAAAACCTTACTCCACAGCCCGCTTCCCTTCTCCTTCCTCTTCCACCGCCCGCGCACGTCTGCGGGAAGCGACCAGTCAACCCTTATATAGGAATGCTAGCACAAAAATATGCATGCATGACCACTAAAATTTCCATATTAAAGCGCCGCTCTGGCGGGAGTATGGCGTATGTTGTTACCTTCGGCCGGCCCATGGCTATCGGGCGACGGTGACCAGAGAAGAGGCGGCGGAAGGGGAATGAATGCAGCTACTGTTTGAGTTTGCCTTCCTGCTTAAATAAATGCGTAGCATCACATGTACCCACGGGTGCACAAATTGTAACATACGTGTCTGCTTAAGTGGGCGTCACGTAACTGGTGTGTGTGTGAGAGAGATTCTAAGAGATAGAGTGCGTGTGTTCGACTCTACTCTTCGGACATGTACTCAACCTTTTGCATCGCGATATAAGTATAATGGTATTTACTTTAGCTAGTGATTTACGTGGCCATGTTAACGTGGTTGTGTGAAAATAATGTCACTTCCTGCTCGTGATTTGCATTATATAATTACAAGCAAGATTCTCGTGCATTGCACGGAACATCAATATGCATATTTTTACAAAACACCTGTTGTGATTGACCCATGAATGAGTAATCCCATGTGTAAAAAATAATGATATCTCGAGAATTTTATCGGAAAACTGGTATCTCGAGAATGTCATCGAAAAAATGAAAGATGAGAGATAAGGCAAGGAGGAGTGGAGCATGGTGGTGACTGGTGGTCGGAATGGGGGGAGGCATGGGGATGGACGGCGCCGGCAGGCGGCAGCGGCCACCATGCATCCTAGATTGTTCCGGAGACTTATTCCTTTTTTAATTGCTGAGCAATGAGGTTGCGGGACATAAAGATGTGGAGAGAGGTGCGGGTATCTTTTGTAAAATTATCATAGTTTGCTTTCTATCCTCAGATATAGATCATACGGTCTGTATTACAAGATGGCAGGCACACCATCACCGCCAACTAGTTTTTTTATAAGGGTACATATGATAAGTTTGCCGACTACTAAAGTAAAGTGGAATTTGTCCATGTTATGCAAGTAAATAAAGGTGATTGTTTATCATACGGGTAAGGTTGGATGAAGGGTGGTAGGAACAAATGCTCTGCCTAGAGCATGTCTATGTGAGATGGAGTCTTAGTGTGTGTGGGGGGTGTGTGTGTGTGAGAGAGAGATGGAGTCTTAGTTTGTGTGTGTGAGAGAGAGAGAGATGGAGTCTTAGTGTGTGTGGGGGGTGTGCATGCGTGCGTGTGTGTGTGTCTTTGTGTGTGTGTGTGAGAGAGAGATGGAGTTTTAGTGTGTGTGTGTGTGGGAGGGGTGCGTGCGTGTGTGTGTGTGTGCGTGTGTGTGTGTGTCGCAGGGTCCTCTGTGGCGGATGTAATTTAAGTGTGCATGGCTTCATCATAGAGAGGTGATGTGTATGGCAGAGGCCACCAACGATGGGGTGCGAGAGAGAAAATGCCCGTAGAGAGGGAAGAGAAGGTGTGTGCGCGTGAGAGGAGTCGACATCGAGAGAACCTGTTTGTTCGAGAGACACCGAGGAAGACTACTATATATCGATGGTGCATGTAGGCAGGAATTAAACAAAGGGATGGTCTTATTGGTTTCGGGGATATAGGGGAAGAGTGAGAGGCGGGGGGTAGCTAGAAGGAGATTGTTAAGTGTGAGTGTGTGTTTTACTCATCCAGGCGGAAGTTATGTGCACAAAAGAGGAGCACGATTCGATGTGGCGTTAGTATTGAGGGTAATTAACTATGTATGTAGACATAGAGACCTTGAACGTGCATGTGTGAGAGGTATACATGTATACATGGGATGTGTGTGTGTGCGCGCGCGCATGATCGAGATAAAAGAAAGAAGACATAAGTCATAAGATCAACGACATGGGAGAGACAGATCGGTATGACAATATGCATGCATGTGAGAATGCAGGGAAGAAGGCCCGACAATTGAGCATGTGTTTTTGTCTTTAAGAGATAGTGGCGTGGGCTGGAGCATGCATCTATGGCGAGCAGAGGGAGTGAGGCGCAACGATTGTGCAAAAGAGACCAACCTATAAATGCATATGTATGGAGAGACATATATAGTGTGGGTGATAGGAAGCAAGACTCCATGCGAGAAAGAAATGTTGACGGAGAAACTACAGATATATACAGAGATGGAGATGCTAGCTAGAGGGACATCCGCTAGTTTGGGTGTTGGAGATGAGCGTCGGGTGGTTCAAAGGGTGAAGTTATATATGTGTGTGAGAGAGCACTTGACTGCATGTAGAGAGAAACATATGTAGTGTGCCTGATAGGAATCAAGAGTGAGGGCGAGAAAGAAGGTTGATGGAGAAATAGATAACTAGAAAGATAAAGATGCTAGCTAGTGTGCGTTAGAGATAGGAGTCGAGTGGATAAGAAGGCTGGGTTATGTGTGTGGGTGTGAGAGACATAGAGAGAGGGTGCATGTGAGTCACATACAAACAGATATCAGAGGGAAATGAGATCCAGAGAGACGGAGTTTTGTGTTTGTGAGAGAGAAAGATATTTCACAACGAGAGTGATAGCTAGAGAGACATACGAGGGAACGCAAGATATCTCTAGGGAGAGAGGGTGTGTGTGAGCGACATACAAGAGAACAATGGATAAATATGAGACCCTGGGAGACAGAGTTTGTGTTTGTGTGTGAGAAAGAGATATTGAAGAGGAAGAGTCGTAGGTTCTCATATCTAAGGAGCGAAAGACATCTCTGTATGAGGGGTGTGCGAGTGGCACACATGGGAATAGTAGAGAGAAATGAGACCCCGGGAGACAAAGTTTTGTGTTTGTGTGAGAGAAAGAGATTCCACATGGAGAATCATAGTTAGAGACACATAGCAGGGAGCGAGATATACTTAGAGAAAGATAGAGTGATGAAGGTCGAGGGAGAGAGTACCGTCAGTGTGTTACGAAGATAAAAGATCATTGTCGACATACAGGTAGCACGAGAGATACCTGAGAGACGATGAACGCGTATAGGTCCAGAGAGATAGTCCTATATAAGCATGAGTGATAGCTATATGAGACGAATATCTGGATTAAAGGGGATTCAAATATTTAAACTGGAGATCACGACATCGATAATATCATAACGCAAATTGGTGTATCAAACATGCATATTCATTTGAATTTGGGCACACGTGTAATGTTATATAGTTTATCAATATTGGTGATCCATAGATTCTTCAATTACAAACAATGCATGGTTTATATGCAATTAATGTCTAAACGGGATTATACTATATGTTGCGTGTGTGAACCACATTATACATGTTTGAGAAGTAAAAAAAACCTGCATGAAACACACATTAATTGGAGACAGTTAGCGAGGAATGCATACATTGGATTTCAACATAAAGTGGTTTCAAATATTTGAAAATCCAAATTGATGGATACAACCTTATGAATCTGAGATCATGCCATTTGTAAACCATATTTATGTATAAATGGTGTTGTGCTTTTGAAAATATATATAAAAAAATGATGTATATAGAATGTAACTCCAATTGAAAATGGATCCCGCCCGAAAAAAATAGAATACAAACGGGATTCGAATTGAGTTGGCACGGTAAACGTGCACTCTGCAAAATTTGAACGAAGCGGGGAAAGTCGCAGTAACCGCCCGAAACCAAAATCTGCGAGATGGAAATCACTACTGCCTATCCCTGCCACACAAAGCCTATCTGCTGGATTTCTATAGGTTTCGATAGGGGTAGGTTTGTAATTTCACCCAAACGTGACGTAACCGCCTCTCACCCGGATTCATACACGGTGGGCGCCAAAACACAGTGTGTCCTCGGCCGAAATCGACTCCCTCCCCGATTCATATTCATACACGGTGGGCGCCAAAAACAAACTCTCGTCGGCAAATATTCGGTGTATGCGAGATTACCGTCCTATTCCCAATCGACTAATGTTGTTGTCATGTAGTAGAAATTTGAAATGGGGGCTAAGTTTGTAAATTTCCTCGCATTTGAGACAAGCATGCCCTGAATACATGGTTCCTCCCTTCCTCTCTACCTCCCTTTTCCCCATTCATACTCCGTGGGCGCCAAAACACCCTCTCCACCCCACCCTCCTCCGTCCGCCACCGTCCGCCACCCCATCCACCGCCGTCCTCCTCCACCATGCCGGAGCTGATACACCAACACCGCCGTCCATTACAAGAGATCGAACTCTCTCATCCACGGCTTCGGACCGGGTTCCTTGCATCCCGTCCTCTCGCTTCATCCCCGCCGTCGTTCACCTTGTCGGCACCGCTCCTACGACCATCTCTTCCACCGCGCCCCGCCGCCACCGTCTACCCTCCTAGATCTGCTTCCACGCCGCCGACAGCCATCACTACCGCAGCACCGTCAAATTCTCAGCAGATGCGTACACGGTGCCGCACTAGAGGCGGTACTCTTTCGTATCTGCTCAACTTATTTATCCCAGCAAGAAAATAGATCACCACTGCTTTACTCTGATTTCTTGTCTTGGTTGCGAAGTTGCCTTTGTCCGGTTTGCACCTTCAGATCTGCCATGGCACGCTCAACACTATACTCCCAATGCTTATGGTTTTCCCCTTTTATATTCCACACTAGTTAAATCATAGTAGACTAAATTTCAAAATTGGGTCAGTCGATTTTTCAGAGCTCGCCGGAGTTCGCCGGTGCGATCGAAGGGGCTCGGGTGGTTGTGGGGCCTCGACGAACAAAGAAAACTCGACGCGGGTGGGGGTTGGGGGGGGGGGTGGCGGAGGAACACAGGCGGTGGGGGCCGGTGGTCCGGCCGGCGGCCCGTGCGGTGTTCTGTATGGGAAGAATCAGAGACGAGGAAGAAGAAGGGTTAGGAGACGTAGGATCTTCATCCAACCGCCTGAAATGGTCGAGAGACAGCTGGGAGTTGCATTCTTAATGCGCTCTGGTTCATCATGTGTGGGCACTGCGCAACCAACATTTTATTATCCAAAATCTGCTTGCTCTTCTTTACCATGTTCCTCTTCCGTTCTTCTTTAATATGTACTCTCTCCGTTCCTAAATACAAGTCTTTGTATAGATTCCACCATGGACTACATATGGAGCAAAATGAGTGAATCTACACTCTAAAATGTATCTGGATACATCTGTATGTGATCCATAGTGGAAATCTCTACCAAGACTTATATTTTGGAATGGAGGGAGTATGATAGTAGTACAGTATGTTCCTTGTACTAAAGATGAGCAGGGACATTTGCAGTGTAGAGGTCTATACGGTCGGTTGTGATGGACACTTTGAGCCTCTTTGATTCGTAGGATCTTGTAAACATAGGAATAGGATTTGTAGTGGCCTGCCCACTTGAATCCTATAAGAATAGCAAGGAAATGCGAGGAGCTGTGTCGCCTTTGAGAGTTACATTGATATTAACAGTACCGCACCTTCACTTGAAGAGAGCTGGTATTCGAAGCCTTTCTAGCCGTACCGGCAATACTAGCACATATATTCCAGCAAGTTCCACTTTGCTGATTTTACTCTGATGCTTAAGGTTTTCCCGTTATATCTACACTATGATCTATGTAGCTGCTTTGTATCGCACTAGCAGCAATCCACTCTTGAAGCTAAATACTGCAATGACTTACAAAATTGGCACCAATGCATTGAGTGCCATTCTGGATGCAATGAAACTCATACGCTCCCCACCTGTTGATTCTTGTTCAGAATATGATCCTAATGACCATTCTAACCTCGAGGAGTCAAAGGCAGATGGCCTGTCCTGTTCACCCATCAAGGTGCCTGTTCTAATTTGGCAATGTATTATTGATTGCGGGTATCTTGCATATGTTTTCTTGCATTTCTTCTACTTTGTTGCACCGCCATCTGCTTAGTTTACTCATCATATATGTCGAGATGCCATGCCCATCCATTATCAATACATATTCCATCTGTCATCATACCATGTTTTTCCACTCAAATGTTGTTCTTGTGCATCAGACATCAAAAAGGAAGAGGGTGATTGCCAAACCTAAAGGAGCACCAGCAAAGTCCTTGAAAAACATGGTGGTGCCGGAGAAATCAGACAGCACCCCACTTATATTGGCTGTACAACTAGTGACACAAAATGTAGGACCGACTCCAGCAGACTGTACCCATACTTCACTGGCCACACCACTAGCCCCACCACACATGACCTGCACTCTAGCAAAAGGTATACCGATTTCATTTGACATAGCACCAGCTATACCACAGAAAAATCCCACTCCAGCAAAAAGTACAACAAGTCCACCGGCCGAAGACCTATCCCAACTGCAGAGACGGCCAATTCCTACAGATTGGAACCCCATTCCATTTATTCCCAGTTTAAAAGACAATGCTTTCAATGTTGTTAGGGACTACGTGCATATATTCCCATCATGGGAAGATTATTGTGAAGACAAACACCATTTTCACATCTTCCTGTCCAACTTACGTGTAAGTGCTATTATTCATGGTTATTATTTTCCCTTTTTCTGCTGATTGAACACATCAATGATTTACATTACATTGTTATAACTAGGCGAGGGTCAATCTGGATAGTCATGACGAGCAAAGCTTGCTTGTGCTTTTCAAGGAAGCATTGCAGCAGTATCGGTGTTACCTGAGGAAATCACACTTTGATGGCAAGTCTATAAACGAATTTCCGGTGAAGTCTCCTGTGCTAAATTTAGAAGACATTGAATGGAAAAACCTTGTTATGCACTGGTCTCGTTCCCAGGATGAGGTACTGTCTATGAAATCACATGACAATTTGAACTTCTACTTTTCTGCATGTGCCTCATGGATCTTTTTTGCAGGAAATCTGCTCGAAGAAGAATTCCGGTTTGACAAGAACGACAGGATATCGCAAATATGTTGCTTGCTGCTTTGTTCTTGTTAGTACCTGTTGTCCTGTATCACTGTACTTGCATACATACCTGGTTCATTATGTGATTGCAGTATGCATGATAGCTTGCTTATCAATTGTTCGCTCCAAATTATCTGATCTGCATGAATGGTTACATTAGTGTAGAATATATCCAATGCCAATGTTTTTTAGCTCTGCATTGTTCTTGGAAGTACATGCTGTCCTTTATCAGTGTACTTATAATGACAGGTAGTTGTTCATGTACCATCACTCTGCAGCTTATTTTCCTTTGCCCTCCATTTTCTACACATCAGATCTATATTTACTCTTACCATAAGGTTGGTACTGAAGAAGTTTAGCTGTGCATTGCTCTTGGCTGTACCTTTTTCCCTGTATCGTTGCACTTACATTTATAGCTACTTGGTTATGTAGCATCACTCTTCATCTTATCTTAAATATTCTCCATTTTTTCATATATTATCACATCTATATTTACTCTTAACAAAATGTACAATAAAGGCAATGCTTTTGAAGAAGATTCTGTGGTAAACTTCTTGAATTGCCCCCCCCCATCAGCATGGACAAGGCCTTTATGGAGCCTGTCTTCACCAATAATGTAAGTTTGTCCATCTCAAGCCTTCAAACTTTGTTGTATATATTTGGTTAGGCATGACTGCAACAACTGTTTATTTTTGGTGTTTGCATCAAATTGCTTGTTTAAAGTTTATTATGTAGTTCATAAACAAACGTTTGTCCTTTCTCAATTTAAGTTTTTAGTTGTACAACCAAGTTCCTTCTTCATACCATGTAAATTAAACTATACAGAGCAAGTGATCTTCTTTTGCACTGCATGTATGCTTCTGTTCTTCATCCGTAATCCAGTGGTGTGGTGAACCTACCCACTACAGCACAATGTCATATTCTGCAATGTCTTAACTATGAACAATGTCATATCATTCTACTATTATTTAATCCGTCTCTTTATTTGCCAATCTGAAATGGTATAGATTGACAGCACACTAACCATTGATACTTATGAGTTCTTGATCTATAATCCAGTGGTGTCGTGAAGCTTCCAACTCCTTCACATTGTCATTTCCTGCCATGTCTTGACCTGAACAATACCATATTGTGTTAATGCAATTTTAAACTATGTCACTTTATTCGTCAGTAAGAAATGTGATGAATTGTCAGCACTGATACTTTTAAGTGCAAAACCTGTCATCTGTCTGCTTGTTTATCTTTCTGAGTGAGGAAGATATAAGTGTTGAACAAGCGCAGTCTCATCATCTTGCTCAGCTGCTTGCGCTGCAGCTCCCCAGCAGGGCTAACCTTTCTTGAACTCTATTGAAGTGCTGTCGGTTTTGTATATTATTTTGTCAGCGCGTTTATTTGCACTGGTGGTGATCTTTGATGCCCAGTGTATGTAATCTGCTGTCTGCTTGTGCTTTATTATCATAGTGGCGAACTTTGATGCCCAGTGGATGTAATATGCCGTAATTTCTTTATTCTATAGACTAGGTTTTTTCTTATTCACGATGTTGCAGTTATTTTACTGTATATATATCCTGTCTTCGCAGTAAACCGGCCAAACCGTAAAATTACGGTACATAATCGGGCCGTCATGCAATCACGATGTAGCTTGGGCCTGAAACGTGCCGAACAGCTCACGGGACGGCAGCAGTCCAAAATGAACCCTGGCCCATGATTGTGCGAATCAAATCACGGGCTTTTAACATGCCAAAATTGTCTCGGTCCTTGTTTGGCCCAATCAGATATCGGCTGCGAGCAGGCCGGATGCAAATCGGGCCGTAGTTTGGCCCAACTATATGACGGGCTTTTAACAAGCCGAAATTAATATAGGCCTGAAATGTTAAACGGGCCCTTAACAGGCCAAAACTAATATCAGGCCGAATTACTAGGTGGGGGTTTAGCAAGTGGGCCCAAAAGCATAGTGTCCAGTTGACGGGCCGAATCTGATATGGGCCATAATTGAGCCCAAAGCCTCTTAAAGGGCCGGACCTGATCTGGCCGTAATTTGGCCCAGAACATGGTAGGCTTTTAATGGGTCGGATCTCATATGGGCCACTATGAGGCCCGGAGCGTGGCAGGCCATTAATGGACCGGATCAAATATGGGCCGACATTTGGCCCAAAATATGGCAGCCAGTTAATGGGCCGGCCTACTAGGGTCCTCAAAATCTTGTGGGCCTACAGCTGGGCCGACCCATTAATGTCGGCAAAATCTCGTGGGCCTTTAGCTGGGCCGGCCCATTATGATCCGCAAGAATCTTGTGGGCCTTTACCTGGGCTGGCCCATTATGGCACACAAGAATCTTGTGGGCCTTTACCTGGGCTGGCCCACTATGGCCTGCAAAATCTTGTGGGCCTTTATCTGGGCCAGCCCATTATGGTCCGCAAAATCTCGTGGGCCTTTAGCTGGGCCGGCCCATTATGGTCCGCAAAATCTTGTGGGCCTTCAGTTGGGCCGGCCCATTTAAACTTGATGGGCCAGTCCATGTGTCAACATATCATAGGCACGTCTCGCCCATTGGATGAGTGACACATGTGCCAACGCGGACCTGACACGTGTATCCTCCAGCCAATGATGATTTTACACGTGGAAAATCCCCATTGGTCGGGGCTGTTAATGGGTTATCGGATCCAAAACCCGACCCGATAACTTAACGGTGTTCCGTTATGGTGGATGCCACGTGTCGGTCACCCTTGACGAAAGCACTTCTGTGATGCGCGATTTATCATCATGGAAGTGGACACTTCCGTGATGATAATTTTGGTAATGTCATGGAACACTTCTACGATAGCACAAGTATGACTATCTTGATTCTGTCATAAATTTGTCATGGATGTACATGCATGACAAAAAACGCGACCTACTGTGACAAACACGTATCATCATGAAAGTGTATTTTTTTGTAGTGATATTAAGTATCCACTGTCCTCACTCCATGCAAATCACGGTACCCCGATTATCAAAAGATAGCATACGCGGTATTCATGGCATCCCAGAAATTACGACACTACTTTCAAGAGTGTTCAATTACGGTGGCCTCAGAAGTACCACTCAACGACAAATAAACAACCGCGATGCCACGGGCCGGATTGCCAAATGGTCTATCGAGCTCCTCCCGTTCGACATAACATATAGACCACGGCAAGCCATTAAGTCACAAGTACTAGCCGATTTCGTCGCCGAATGGACAGAAGCCGAACTCCCTAAAGAGTACGGCCCATACTCCAATTGGATCATGCACATGTTGGCTGGTCTGGGGGCTGGCGTCGTCCTGACGTCCCCCACCGGAGATACAGTGCAATACGTACTCCAAATACTATACATAGACTCTAATAATGTAGCCGAATATGAGGCCCTATTACACGGTCTTCGGATGGCAATTTCCATGGGCATTCAAGGCGTGGAGGTGCGTGGGGACTCGAACCTTGCAATATCTCAAATAAATGGAGACTTCGATGCCAAGGATCCGAAAATGGTGGCATATCACAACGTCGTCCTCCAAATGTCAGCTCGGTTCGAGGGGCTTGAATTCCACCATGTGGCTCGGGAAAACAATCAGGCGGCGGATATCCTCACCTGTATCGGCGCTAAGCGCGACCCTATCCCACCCAACATCTTCCTGGAAAAACTGTTTAAGCCATACATGGTATGGGAGGGGGACACCAGTAACAATAGTCCGGACCCGGTCACAACATCAGATACCAAACACTATGACACAATCAGAGGCTCTGCCATCGAAATAACACCTTCAGCCCATGTGATAATGGCCGTCAACGCCCCATCGACAGAACCATTCCTGGCCTACCTAACCAGGCTGGAACTACCCGAGGACCAAAATGAGGCACACTACATAGTGCGGCGATCTAAAGCCTACAAGGTCCACGAGGGAGAGCTTTATAAGAAAAGCACTACCGGAGTCCTTCAAAGGTGCATCTCCGAAGAGGAAGGGCAGAAGCTTTTGGCAGAAATCCATGCTGGACTCGGCGGCCATCACGCCGCAGCCCAGGCCCTTGTAAGCAAGGCCTTCCGTACAGGTTTCTATTGGCCGACGGCCCGAGCAGATGCACAGCATCTGGTCCAACATTGCGTCGGTTGCCACCTTTTTGCAAACCAAAGCCATATGCCGCCTACCGCTCTCCAAACAATCCCCATTACTTGGCCCTTCGCGGTCTGGGGGCTTGATATGGTCGTACCCCTTAAAGGGGGAACCCATAAGAAAAAATACTTACTGGTCATGGTGGATAAATTAACCAAATGGATAGAAGCCAAACCTGTCAAAACGGCTGAATCCAGACCGGTAATAGACTTCATATCTGGGGTTGTACACCGTTATGGCATCCCCCACAGCATCATCACTGACAACGACACGAACTTTATAGCCGACGAGGTAAAACTTTGGTGCAGCAACATGGGCATCAAGCTCGATTATGCTTCTGTCTATCACCCGCAAACTAACAGTCAAGTTGAGCGAGCAAATGGTCTTATCATGAGCGGCATCAAACCCAGATTAGTGTGGTCCTTAAAGGAATCAAACACGCATTGGGTAGAGGAGCTCGACTCCGTACTATGGGGGCTGCGGACCACGCCGAATCGCACTACCGGATACACACTGTTTTTTATGGTGTACGACGCAGAGGCGGTTCTGCCTTGTGACATAATTCATGACTCACCTCGAGTGCGCATGTACGAAGAAAAAGAGGCTGAGCTCGATCGGCAGGATAGTTTGGACGCCCTGGAGGAGGAGCGCGATGTGGCAAAAGCCCGTTCCGCATTCTATCAGCAACAGGCTCGAAGGTATCAAAGCAGAGAAGTACAGACCAAAACCTATAATGTTGGTGAACTAGTTCTACGCCTGCCGGAGAAGAAATAGAACAAGCTCAAGCCTAAATGGGAAGGTCCCTTCATTATTGACCAGGTTTTGACTGCTGGAGCGTACCGTCTGCGGGATGCATCAGACAATCGACTCAAGCCAAACCCATGGAACGCAGCCAGACTCCGAAGATTCTACGCCTAGTGCCGGACTCTATGTTCGTCTCCTTACCTTCATCAATTTTTGGCATATCAATTATCTGTCTTTTCTCTCTTTCTCTCTTTTTATTCTCCTCAAGGCCTTAAAAGGCTAAACTTGTGTCTTGGTTACACAATCTTGACGCGCTAACCGCGCTCATTATACCTAGGGGCTTCTTATACAGAAGCTTAATATAACTATTTTTCTAGGCTTTATGCCCCGCACATGTGTTATTCTTCCACATGTACCTTTTTTCGCCATTATACTCATTGATATGACTTAAGTTTTGGCCAAGCTGGGTTGCCTGGATCTTGTATTTATGCCCTACATTCCCGTTAATTCGGCTAGGGCACAAGGGGAGCACCTCTGCGATTGTTACTACCGGGTCAGCCAGATGTGTACCTCAGACTGGGTGAAGCCGAAAGCTAGCGTTCTTAAGGGAATATTCGGTCAGTAAACAAAAGATGACTTTTATTTAATTTGACACACGCCCCCAAATGTCTATAGCCTGCGTCTCTTTTTGCAGTTCGAACATGCACATTAGGGCATGCGTACCCAGGGAAAGGATCCCTTAACGGAACTATTCTCCCTGGAAGTTGTTTCTTACTATCCATGTAATATAACATAGCTAGTTGGGTACTTGTCTATTCAAGCACTTATGACCCCTACGCCTGGTTTCCATGCATACCCCGGTGTTTACATAACCGAGCGGGTATTCAGATACACTCCGGACTATCGGGTCCAGAGGTCGAAGCGAAAAGGTCTGCCATGACAAATGATTCACAATCCGGCTAGGGACATTATATATGTCACTTGAAGTACACAGTCACTAAGACTGATTAAATTCTTCTTATATACCATCCAACATGCTGTCTAGCCTACAATCCTGTTGGGAATACTTTGCGGCTAATTCTACTTGGTCATACACCAAACTGACGGGGATCTCTTTCCCATCGGGCCCCACAGGTCCAACCTTGGCCATGTGGTTTGGGTCAACTTTGGTATATCGCGTCTTCACCATAGCCCAGGCTTCCCTTGCACCTTGTCGGCAGGCCGATATCTTCCATAATCGGAAGCGCCGCCGCGCTCCCTTGAGCTTCTCTATAAGCTCCTCCATGCCTCCTGGCGGGGACGCGGATGGCCACAAGGTGTAGGATCGAAAGTATGTCTAGAGGGGGGTGATTAGACTACTTGACCAAATAAAAACTTATCCTTTTCCCAATTTTAGTTCTTGACAGATTTTAGCAACTTTGGACAAGTCAAGCAATCTTAACACAATTCAAGCAAGCATGCAAAGAGTATATTGAAAGTGCGTTATATCGACTAGAGGGGGGTGAATAGGCGATTTTTATGAAAGTCTTCAAAACGTGAAAGTTTCGAAGACAAACAATAGAAATAAACCTATTACCATGCAGCGGAAGGTAGACTACACTAGGCAAACCATAGTCAAGTATTCAATGAAGTGAAAGCACAATGACTAATAGCAGCAATGTAGTAAGGATCAGGTAGGAAGATATTATGAAGCCAAACAGAACAAGCAGTCACTCAGTGAAGACAGAAGATAGTGCAATCATACAATGACTTCACAAGGACCAACAGTAAGTAAAGGGAAGGGAAGGATGAAACCAGTGACTCATTGAAGACAATGATTTGTTGGACCAGTTCCAGTTGCTATGACAAATGTACGTCTGGTTAGGGCGGCTAGGTATTTAAACCTGAGGACACACAGTCCCGGACACCCAATCCTGAACACGCAGCTCAGGACACCCAGTCCTCACCGTATTCCCCTTGAGCTAAGGTCACACAGACCTCGCCCAATCACTCTGGTAAGTCTTCAAGGTAGACTCCCAAACCTTCACAGACTTCGTTCACTGGTGATCCACAATGGCTCTTGGATGCTCAGAACGCGACGCCTAACCGGCTGGAGGATTCACAGTCCTCAAGTGTAATAAGTCTTCAAATCACACAGACAAGAAGACTTAAGTGATGCCTAACACTCTTTGGCTCTGGGTGGTTAGGGCTTTATCCTCACAAGAAATTCTCTCTTAAAGGCTTCAAGGTGGGTTGCTCTCAAACGACAAAAGCCATACTCTAACTCTGAGCAGCCAACCGTTTATGGTTGTAGCGGGTGGGCTATGTATAGCCACTAGGCAACCCGACCTGATTTGTCCGAAATGACCCTCGGTCACTAAGGAACTGACACGTGTTCCAACAGTCAGATTTCAAACTCACATGGCAACTTTACTTGGGCTACAAGCAAAGCTGACTTGTCCGACTCTGGACAAGATTCGCTCTCATAGTCTTCACTCGAAGACATAGGTTTTGGTTAAGCATCACTTCAGTCATTCTGACTGGTTCTCTTGGACCCCACTTAATAGTACGGTGGTTCCTATGACTCAACAAAGAAGAAACAGAACTACAAAAGATCTAAGTCTTCGAGCTCCATAGGCTTCATGCGATGTCTTCTCTTGTCATAGTCTTCAATGAGAATATCTTCATATACCACCTTTGACATCGATGTCTTCATACATTTTTAGGGGTCATCTCTGGTAGGAAAACCGAATCAATGAGGGACTTCTACCTGTGTTATCCTGCAATTCTCACAAACACATTAGTCCCTCAACTAGGTTTGTCGTCAATACTCCAAAACCAACTAGGGGTGGCACTAGATGCACTTACAATGTCCCCCTTTTTGGTGATTGATGACAAACTAGTTGAAGTTTTCAACGGGGAATATAATATGTGAAATTGTAAAGGATAAGGAATTGTCTTCATACGTTGCAAGGGCTCCTCCTGAAGATGTGCATATAAGTAATTTGCTTTTGGAATGCAAATGCACATGGCAGGTTGTGCTTGTGGACATCCTCTTCAACTTATGATGACAATCCACTATGTAGGTGAAGGTATGTGAAGATAATGACATGCATAATGGAAAATGGACATCTGCAAAATGATCTAAGTGCGGAATTTATCGTCGCACATGCGGAATTTATCATCGCATCACAAAGTGGCAAATAAGTAGCAGACGACCATCGAGTTTAAGTGTTACAACTCAAAGAACCAAATGTATCAAAATAAGAGTTGTAAACACGAAGCAAAATATAAAGCACCCGCCCATATGGACCCGCTTGAAGACTATCAAACTCATATGCTTCTCCCCCTTTTGTCAGTAAGGACCAAAAAGGTTTGAAGACATAGAGCATCTACTCGTTCCCATGAAGAGTAGGTGAAGCAATAGGGTCGTCGGTGATGTTTGGCGGTGCAGAAGAACTTGGGGCAGTGTCGAAGCGTGCTGAAGGAGGTGGCGGTGAAGTAGCATCGTCTTCATCCTCGATCACTCTGGCATTCATAGTTGCAGCACAGGAAGAGAACTCAGAGTCTTCAAGAGACAGAGCTCATCGCAGCACTGCCCTTCGAGGAGGTGTGGAGTCAAACTTGAAGCGTTCAGAGAAGCCATCCTCTTGAAGATCATCTTCAGAGCACATCAGCATCAGCCCTTTCCATGTGTGTCGAGAGGTTTCATGGGTAACAAAGGCATTCTTGGTGGCAAGATTGCGAATGCGGTTGACATCCACCAAGAGGCTTTGCATTTGGCGCTTCAGCCAGTCATGATGCATATCATGTTTCTGATGAAGAGCCACCAGAAGCTCTCAGTCATTGAGAACACGAGTGCGCTTCTTGGGTCATTGGGCAATTGTGCTATCGGTGGCTTCAGTAAGGGCAGGATGTGGTGCACGTGTAGTGCCAGCCAAAGGATAAACACGAGTGACTGCTTCAACTCCTTCAATGTTCTGAGAAAAACTATGATGCTCCGCATTCTGAAGACTTAGAGGTTCCTTGGCAGGCTTAGGATAAATGGCTTCAACAGACATATCCACATCAGGCAGAAAGATCCGATGATTGCGAGCAGATGGCTGATATGAGATAGCGGAGTGAAGTTTGATCAGCCGCATTATACATGGAGCGTAGAACTTCAAGCCAAAAAGATCAGAGCCTGATGCAGCAAGTTGGTGGATGAAGAAGTCCTGTGCATTGAAGCATTTGCCATGAAGAATATAGAAGACCAAAGTCTTCATTGCACCTTCTAGCTTGGCATGGGGAGAATGTCCTTTGATGGGCCAGAGAGTTCGCCTTATGATGTGATAAATAGTCCGTGGCAGATACTCAAGGTCTTCAACGAAGAACTCCTTGGGATATGCAGCATCTTGGGGCAATGGCTTCATCATACTGAGCATCTGACTCATGTTTGGTTCAGGCTTTTGAAATATGCTCTCCATCGCTTCACTATGAAGCTGACAGCCAGGTTCGTAGAGATCGCCAGGAGTGGGGAGACCAGTGAGCTCAATGATGTCAAAGGCTTCGGCTTTGTGATGAACATTTCCTGTCATCCACTCCAGGACCCAAGTCTTTGGATCTCTGTTGTACCCGCAGATGTGAAGTGTGGCATAGAATTGGAGCAGCAACTCTTCATTCCAATGCTCTTGGTCGGTGACGAATGGCAGCAATCCAACCTCTTTGAAGCAATCCAGAGCTTCTTCCAGATAGGGCAGACCAGCTATTGCTTCGATGTCAAGACGCTTATGTGGGAAGATGCGACCTTGATTGTATAGAATGCAGGAGTAATAGCTTCGCTGCGGATAGCTACAGAACCGATCAGATGATATTCTTTCCCTTGAGTAGGGGTTCCTGGAGCTATTGAAGAAAGTGTTGTCTGCTTTGAAGCCATTGACATTGAAGGATCCAGGTGCTGATGTAGGACCTGGAAACCTAGGCAACCCTGGGATTGGCTTCTGTACCTAAGGCCTGTGCTCAACATGATAGTTGAACTGAGGACCAGCAGCAGGCGCAGGAACAGAAGCAGTGGGATCAGTGGCTTCGCTGACTTCTGGTGCTTGGGTTGGTGAAGGCTCCACATTAGCTTCAGCCATGACAACGTTAGTGGCTTCATTGGTGTTGGTGGTGGCAGCCTCAAGATTCTCAACCTCCGCTTGACGAGCTGGAGGGTCGGGCACAGTCACGTTCTCCTCGAGAACAGCTTCTTGGTGGGACAGGGGAGTAGCAGCTTTTGGGGTTTCTTCTTCATCGGCTGATGCAGCCGGAATGTATTCAGCAGCTTTAGCTTCAGACTCAGAGACTGGAGGCCTTGGTCCTTTGCGAAGCCTATGCAACGCTGGCGACGCCCGTGGAGTTGGAGTTGGCTAGGCCTCAAAGTCTTCTTCCTCTTGTGCTTGTGGGCGATCAGCCCATGATGCATCCTGAGCACTTGGTGTCAAAGGACGACCAATGCTGATGAGCTTGTTGTGCGTTAGCACAAGCGATGATACCTGTTGGTGCTCAAGCTGAGGAAGAACTGCGTCATCTTCAACATGGTCATGGTGACCAATGTCTTCAGCAGCGATGGGATCAGCTGCTGGAAAGTCTTCAGCTTCATGAGCCTCTGTGAAAGCAGGCTCATGGACAGTCAGTTGGCGCTCTTGAGGTTCAGCGTCAGGGCGAACCATGGAGATGGGTTCAACAATCAAGGGCTCTGTGGGCGCAGCCCGTTCCTTCTTGGTCTTCCGCTTCTTCTTGGAGGGAGCAGTAGCAGAGGCTTCAGGATGTTTCCTCTTTCTGGCTTCATCCTCAGCAATCCTCGTCTTCTTCAATTCAGAAGCGGTTGACCTGGCCTTTGGCTTCGAGCCAGTCATGCTAGTTGGGAAGACAATGGGATCTGCTTCCTGCCTTGGTGCGTCGGGTTCGGCCATAGCGGGCTTCTTCTTCTTCTTTGCAGCCATCCTGGGGTCGATGCCAGGACGCCCAAGGGCCTTGCGCTTCTCAGCCTCATTGTAGGCTTGCACACACTTGTCAGTCCAGGCTCTTCATGCGCTCACGAGAACCTTGAGCTTCTTCATGCTTCTTGAGAAAAGCTTCTTTAAGCTCGTGCAGCATGAGCTTGAAGTTCTTGACCTCTTGGACGCTGAGCTTGGCCATATGCTTCTTGAACTAAGCTTTTTCATAGTCTATCTTTTGCTTCAGTTCGACGATGCGCTGAGCTAGAGCTAGCTCTGAAGCAATGGCGCCATGGAAGGCGACACTGAGACCAATGGGAAGTTGCAGGTCTTCGAAGCTGAGGTTGGGCGTTTCAAACCACTCATCAAGGAAGTCGTGGATGATTGCCACGTCAAAGAGAGGCAAATTGTTGAAGATTTCTGCTTCTTCTTTGCTCTTGATCAGCTGCTCAAGAGCGTCATCTACAAGATCTTCATCACTGGACAGATCAATGGCGTCATTGCGTAGAATAGCAGCAGCTGTCAGTTCTTGGCCGGTGTGTGGCAGAGGTATCTTGACCTTCTGGGGCTTGGAGATGCGTGACAAATTTTTAGACTGCACACTGTCTTCAGGAGGTGCAGTGGCCAATGGCTTCGCCCGTGAGATTTTTGGTGCAGAGGCAGGCTTGGAAGCTTTTGGCTGCTTCAGTTTCTTTGGCTTCGGTGCTACAGGCGCTTCATCTGATTCAGTGTCATCTGCAGGCTCATTCACGATTGTCCCTTGAACCAAGATATGGGTGATGAGACCTTCAAGGTTGTAGAAAGGACTAATGGCATTGGGTTCTGCATCGCATGTGCCGTCAGCTCGGGGAGCAAAAGGACCAGGGTTGAAGTCTAGTCCCAATGACTTCTTGTTTTCCTTGGCCGATGCCTTTGCATGCTGGAAGTTGCGCTTGAAGAGATTATCGTCACGACACCATAGCAATGATGATGGGTCGGCATCTTCAGGCTGAGGTCCATGGACCATACACGGGTAGAAACCCTGAGCAATAGCTTCAGCTTTGTTCTTGGGTGGAAGGCCTCGGAAGAGAATATCACCCCAAGGACTTTTGATAGCACTCTTCTCAGCATATTCCTTGGTCACGAATCTGTATTTGTACCACTGTTCTGCCCAATATCTTTGAATCCACTAGATTCGGGTCTTGCACTGATTATAATCCTCTTCAGGATCTGTCTTGTAAAGCTCTGAGAGGTCATCAGGCAAATCTTTTGATGTTCCCCCACGACGCTGTCTGCCTCCCTTCCTGGCAGATTTCTCTGAAGCCATGAACTTTAAACTGAAAGGCTTCAATACGTTCAAAGGCTTCAAGGGCTCTCGCTTGCTGGAAAAACAGGAACTGGCTTCGGGAGAATTTATATGATGCTTTAAGAATTCTGCAAATGAATGCAGACTATGAGAACCAAGGGATTCTCCCACGGACATGTACCTGTGACAGCATTAAGGTGCGAGGGAAGGGGAAGAGGTCATATTCATTCTTAGAAGATTTTGAAGATAAATCAGTTTAGAAGACATTGACCTCATCGTGCGAAGACATTCACTCATAGATAAGGAGTTGGTTCCAGATTTGTACGAGTCCATGGATCAGTACAAGTGAGGAATCTAACTACTTTGTGAGGCATAAGTGAATATACTAGGCATATTATGAGATGCAGTATGAAAGAGATCCAACTTGTGTGAATAGAAACTGCTTGTGGTAGAAAGTGACGATGCTATAGGATCAAAGGGGCCGTAAAAAGGAAGTTTTATTTACCACACGAAGAACTGCTAGACGGAGTGGAAGAGGAGGCCGAGCAGTTCGATCGTCCGTGCCCTAACTTGGCGACGGAGGACACCTACGGCGACGGCGGAGAAGATGATGTCCGCGGTCGGCATGAAGACATCGTCGGAGAGGTTGCGGCAGCGAAGCGCTTCGTCGCCGGCATCGTCGAGGGCTAGCGGTGGCGCTAGGGTTCGTGCGAGAGTGGAAGAAGAGATAATGACTATGGTGCGGCGTATATTTATAGGACAGGGCGGCTCAGTGTTATTACACAGGTGCCCCTGGCAATTCACATCTGAGGAACACGTGGCCATCATGCAGCATATCGGGGGTTGTTCCACGTCCCACGCACGCCTGGATTGTCGGGTGGTTGTTCCCACTTCTCCGGGTTTCAGGTGAAGGAATGAGCATTGAAAACGGACTTAATGTTTGTCTCTGTATCTTCTACTGACAAGGACGCAGAGAAGACATTTGACAGTTTCAATAGAATGCATATGATTTGGAGAGATAGAGTTTGACATAGAAAGCATAGAGAGGTTAGGGTCCGATCACATTCACTTAGTTCAAAAGATTCAACAAGAAGACATAGCTATAAGTGAATGCTGTAGAGGACAGAACACTAGTATATATATATTCAACATAGTGAAGATAATCATGAAGACATGTTGAGATTGAAGCCAAACCAAATGTGAAGACATAGCAAATGTAACGCCATGAGTGAAACACTCCGAACAGAACCTTTGGTGGTGGCGTTACCCACCATATAGGAAGTATTAGACCCAGACACGGTGCACAATTATTGTGGCGCTCCGAAGTCAAATTCCATATTAATGTATTCACACTTAGAATGCTTGTCTTCATTGATTGAAGATATACTTTACTTCGTGTGTTGCACATCTAAGTCATCAATATGCATAAGGGTTAGGATGTGTGCCTGATCACAGGACATTTGAGGATTCCAGGATATTTAGATCACACCGTAACTTGCAAAACCTCTTCTCATCCAAGGGCTTGGTGAAGATATATGCCAATTGCTCTTCAGTGTTGACGTGTATGATATCAATGTCTTCCTTCACAACATGATCTCTGAGAAAGTGATGACGAATTTCAATGTGCTTTGTCTTCGAGTGCTGAACTGGGTTGTTGGCAATCTTGATGGCGCTTTCGTTGTCGCAGTAAAGTGGCACTTGCTTCAGATGAATGCCATAGTCCTTGAGTGTTTGCTTCATCCACAAAAGCTAAGCGCAGCAAGATCCAGCAGCAATGTATTCAGATTCAGCAGTGGAGAGAGATACACAGTTCTGCTTCTTTGAAGACCAACATACAAGTGATCGTCTCAGAAAGTGACATGTGCCTGATGTAGACTTGCGATCAACTTTGTCACCAGCATAATCAGCATCCGAGAATCCAACCAGATCAAACTCTGAGCCCTTTGGATACCATAATCCTAGAGTTGGGGTGTGAGCCAAATATCGAAGAATTCGCTTCACAGCTAAGTGATGTGACTCCTTTGGTGCCGCTTGGAATCGAGCACACATGCAAACACTAAGCATAATATCTGGCCTAGATGCACATAGATAAAGTAAAGAACCAATCATGGAGCGGTATACCTTTTGATCGAACTCTTTACCATTGTCGTCGGGACCCAGATGATGTTTGGCTGGCATTGGCGTCGTGAAGCCTTTGCAGTCTTGCATACCGAACTTCTTCAGGCAATCTTTGAGATACTTCTCTTGAGATATGAAGATGCCGTTGCGTTGCTGTCGTATTTGAAGACCGAGGAAGAACTTCAGCTCTCCCATCATGGACATCTGATATTTCTCTTGCATCATATATCCAAACTCTTCACTGTACTTCTGATTGGTGCAGCCGAAGATGATTTCATCCACATATATTTGGCACACAAACAGTTCACCATCATATGTCTTCATGAAGAGAGTGGGTTCGAGGGAACCAGGTATGAAGCCTTTGCTCTTTAGTAAGTATTTGAGTGTGTCATACCAAAGCCCGAGGGGCTTGTTTGAGGCCATACAGTGCCTTGTTGAGCTTGTATACCATGTCAGGATGTTTTAGATCTTTAAAGCCAGGCGGTTGTGCAACATACACTTCTTCTTCAATCTTGCCATTGAGAAAGGCGCTCTTCACATCCATTTGATATAGAAGTATGTTATGATGATTTGCATAGGCCAGCAGTATGCATATGGCTTCAAGTCTAGCCATAGGAGCAAATGTTTCATCAAAGTCAATGCCTTCCACTTGAGTATATCCTTGAGCAACGAGACGAGCTTTGTTTCTGACAACTTGACCATGCTCATCTTGCTTGTTGCGGTATATCCATTTGGTGCCTATTATGTTGTGCTTCCGAGGATCAGGACGCTTAACCAGTTCCCATACATTATTCAGCTCAAACTGTTGAAGCTCTTCTTGCATAGCTTGAATCCATTCAGGTTCCATGAAGGCTTCTTCAACTTTCTTGGGTTCTGTTATTGAGACGAATGCGAAGTGCCCACAGAAATTTGCTAGCTGAGTTGCCCTTGAACGAGTGAGCGGACCAGGTGCATTGATGCTATCAATTATTCTCTCAATCTGCACTTCATTGGCAACACGAGGATGTATAGGGCGAAGATTTTGCTCTTGCTGATCATTGTCGTTGTTAGAGGGATTGTCTTCAGGCTGAGCATTGTCTTCAGGTTGATCAGGTGCGGAGATGATAAGTTCCTCTTCAGGTTGAGCTTCAGAGGGTATGATTTCTCCAGTTCCCATTAGTTTGATTGATTCACTGGATGGAACTTCATCTAGCACGTTTGGCAGGTGCTCTCTCTGTGAACCGTTAGTCTCATCGAACCTCACATCCACTGTTTCAACCACTTTATAATGAAAGAGATTGAAGACTCTATAGGAGTGTGAATCCTTTCCATATCCAAGGATAAAACCCTCATGTGCTTTCGGTGCAAATTTTGAAGTGTGATGTGGATCCTTCATCCAGCACCTGGCCCCAAATACTCTGAAGTAACTGACATTTGGCTTCTTGCCAGTAAGGAGCTCATAAGATGTCTTGTTCAGAAGCTTGTGAAGATAAACACAATTGATTGTATGGCATGCAGTATCAATGGCTTCAGGCCAGAATTTTCTTGGAGTCTTGTATTCATCTAGCATCGTTCGGGCCATCTCAATGAGTGTTCTGTTCTTGCGTTCGACGACGCCATTCTGCTGTGGCGTGTACGGAGCTGAGAATTCATGTGTGATGCCCAAAGTATCAAGATATGTATCAAGGCCAGTGTTCTTGAATTCAGTGCCATTGTCACTTCTGATGTGCTTTATCTTGGCGCCATAGTTTTTCATTGCTCGATTGGCGAAGCGTCGGAAGACATCCTGCACTTCAGTCTTGTAGAGGATTATGTGCACCCAAGTATATCTAGAATAATCATCAACAATGACAAAGCCATAGAGACAAGCAGTAGTAGTAAGAGTTGAGTAATGAGTGGGACCGAAAAGATCCATGTGGAGCAGTTCGAAGGGTCGAGTTGTTGTCATGATTGTCTTCGAGGGATGTTTGGCCCTTGTCATCTTTCCTGCTTCACAGGCACGGCATAAGTGATCTTTCTTGAACTTGACGCCCTCGATGCCTATGACATGCTTCTTCTTTGCAAGGGTGTGGAGGTTCCTCATGCCAGCATGCCCTAGCCTCCGATGCCAGAGCCAGCATTCTGAAGCTTTTGCTAGAAGACATACGGCAAGCTGTGGTCCTGCTGAGAAATCTACCTCGTACAAATCATCTTTCCGATACCCTTCAAACACTAGAGACTTGTCAGATTCCATTATAACAAGGCAACGATATTTTCCAAACATTACGATCATGTTCAAATCGCAAAGCATTGAGACAGACATTAAGTTGAAGCCAAGGGATTCAACAAGCATGACTTTATCCATGTGTTGATCCTTTGAGATTGCAACTCTACCTAGACCCAATACCTTACTTTTACCAGTGTCAGCAAATGTGATGTGACTCTTTTCGGATGGACGTAAGGTTGAGTCCATAAGAAGGCTTCTTTTGCCAGTCATGTGATTGGTACACCCACTGTCAATAATCCATTCTGAAGACGCTGGTGTCGTACCCTACAGTGCAGTTAGGGGGATAGGCTTCACGAAGAGAGTTGTGAAGCAAAAACATTTGACGAACCAGTGGGTTATGAAAGCTTAGATCCAGATTAGGACTGATAGGGAGAGTAGCAAGCAATTCAGGAACGAAGTACATAGTAAGACCATTCGGGCATTTGATCTTGCGCCCTACAAGATGTTTAAGGTCCCTAGCAATAGCGTTAGACGATTTTGGTTTTCTGCTGGAGACCCTTCCCTACAAAAGAGAGTTAAGCTTTCTTAGCCACCCACATCTTCAAGGGTGGCTTAGAAGCAATAAGTCTAAGTGCAGCGTCTGAGAACTTTGGCTTTGGAGCCCTAGCAAACAGTCTTGCAGGTGGACAATAGTACTCCTAAGAATAAGCAGAATAGTTCTTAGTCTTATGAACATGGCGGTTTGATGAACCGCGCTCATATTCATAGGCCTGAGTATGGTTTCCCTGCAAAACATTTGCGTTAGTGTGACTCAGGTGAGTCCTCTGTCTGTATGAAGCCTTTGGACCGTATGAAGCCTGTGGTCTGGGGTTTGTCTTCTTCACCTGTGGTGTCATGATGACATTCACAGGAAGATTCTCCAGACGCTTTTTTGGTACCCAGATCTTCTTCATAGGCGGTCCATTCCTGCAGTTAGTACCAATGTACCTGGCAAACACTTCACCATTCCGATTCTTAAACAGTTTATAGTTTGCATCAAAGGATTCATCAATGACAACGGGGTTAGCACAAGTGAAGCCAGATAGAGTGGATGGATCTGCTGAAGATTCCTTTGCAGCAACCCATGTGGTTTTGGGGTACTGCTCAGGTTTCCAGTAAGAGCCATCAGCATTCATTTTCCTTACGAACCCAACACCCTCTTTCCTCGGGTTTTGGTTCAGGATCTGCCTTTTGAGGACATCACATAGTGTCTGATGCCCTTTAAGACTTTTGTACATCCCTGTTTCAAGCAATGTCTTCAACCTAGCATTCTCATCAGCAATAGCAGTGGTGTCCTCAGCAGAGGGGTTAGTTCCCACATCAACAATTGAAGATATTGCAATAGTAGCTGCAGTAGAACATTCATCAACAGAAGTAGCATTATCACGCTCAATGCATTTAATACATGGTGGTTCAAATCCTTCCTGAGCGAAACTGATCTGTTCGGTGCGAAGTGACTCATTTTCCTTTTGAAGATCTTCATGAGCCGCTCTCAATTTCTCAAGATCTTGCTTCCTTTGAAGATAATCATAGGAAAGCTTTTCATGAGTTGTTGAGAGCATTTCATGACGACTTTCAAGTTCCTCATACTTAACGTGAAGATTTTTTTATGTCGTTAATTAAGGACTCAGATCGAGTCATTTCAGCGCCTAACAGATCATCGCTTTTGTCTAACAGTTTTTGAATATGTTCCATAGCTTTCTGTTGTTCAGTTGCAATTTTAGCAAGTGTTTTGTAGCTGGGTCTTGAACCACAATCAGAGTCATCTTCACTAGATGTTTGATAGTGAGTAGTGCGTGTGTTTACCTTGGCACCACGTGCCATGAAGCAGTAGGTAGGAGCGGAGTAGTCCTTGTCATTTGCATCGGTGTCGGTGATGAAGTCATTGTCTTCAGTGTTGAAGATGGACTTGGCAACGTATGCTGTAGCCAGACTTGCAACGCCAGAATCGGACTCCTCCTCAGACTCCACCTCCGCCTCCTCAGAAGCGGACTCCTCCTCTGAATCCATTTCCTTGCCAACAAACGCACGTGCCTTGCCAGATGAGCTCTTCTTGTGTGATGAAGACTTTGAGGAAGACTTGGAAGAAGACTTTGAGTATTTCTTCTTCTTCTTGTCGTCAGAGTCATATTCCTTGCTCTTCTTCTTCTTTTTGTTCTCATTGTCCCACTATGGACACTCAGAGATGAAGTGGCCAGGTTTCTTGCACTTGTGACATGTTTTCTTCTTGTAGTCATGAGCAGAAGCTTCATCATTCCTTGAGCTTGATCGTGAAGACTTTCTGAAACCTTTCTTCTTGGTGAATTTTTGGAACTTCTTCACAAGCATAGCAAGTTCCTTTCCAATGTCTTCAGGATCATCATAACTGCTGTCAGATTCTTCTTCAGATGAGGAGACAGCTTTTGCCTTCAAGGCACGAGTTCGCCCATAGTTTGGACCGTAGATATCTCTTTTCTCAGAAAGCTGAAACTCATGTGTGTTGAGCCTCTCAAGTATGTCAGACGGATCGAGTGTCTTGAAATCAGGACGTTCTTGAATCATCAGGGCTAGGGTGTCAAACGAACTGTCAAGTGATCTCAGTAGTGTCTTGACGACTTCATGCTTGGTGATCTCAGTAGCGCCGAGGGCTTGAAGCTCATTTGTGATGTCAGTGAGTCGATCAAACGTGAGCTGGACATTCTCATTGTCATTTCGCTTGAAGCGGTTGAAGAGGTTGCGAAGAACACTGATTCTCTGATCTCTCTGGGTTGAGACGCCTTTGTTGACCTTGGAGAGCCAGTCCCAAACTAGCTTAGATGTTTCCAAAGCACTCACACGGCCATACTGTCCTTTGGTCAGATGACCACAAATGATATTCTTGGCAGTAGAGTCCAGTTGAATGAACTTCTTGACATCAGCAGCAGTGACACCTTCTCCAGCCTTGGGAACGCCGTTCTTGACGACATACCATAGGTCGACGTCAATGGCTTCAAGATGCATGCGCATCTTATTCTTCCAATAGGGATATTCAGTTCCATCGAAGACGGGGCATGCAACAGAGACTTTAATTATCCCTGCAGTCGACATAGCTAAAACTCCAGGTGGTTAAACCGAATCACACAGAACAAGGGAGTACCTTGCTCTGATACCAATTGAAAGTGCATTATATCGACTAGAGGGGGGTGAATAGGCGATTTTTATGAAAGTCTTCAAAACGTGAAAGTTTCGAAGACAAATGATAGAAATAAACCTATTACCATGCAGCGGAAGGTAGACTACACTAGGCAAACCATAGTCAAGTATTCAATGAAGTTAAAGCACAATGACTAATAGCAGCAATGTAGTAAGGATCAGGTAGGAAGATATTATGAAGCCAAACAGAACAAGCAGTCACTCAGTGAAGACAGAAGATAGTGCAATCATACAATGACTTCACAAGGACCAACAGTAAGTAAAGGGAAGGGAAGGATGAAACCAGTGACTCGTTGAAGACAATGATTTTTTGGACCAGTTCCAGTTGCTGTGACAACTGTACGTCTGGTTAGGGCGGCTAGGTATTTAAACCTGAGGACACACAGTCCTGGACACCCAGTCCTGAACACGCAGCTCAGGACACCCAGTCCTCACCGTATTCCCCTTGAGCTAAGGTCACACAGACCTCGCCCAATCACTCTGGTAAGTCTTCAAGGTAGACTCCCAAACCTTCATAGACTTCGTTCACCGGCGATCCACAATGGCTCTTGGATGGTCAGAGCGTGACGCCTAACCGGCTGGTGGATTCACAGTCCTCAAGTGTAATAAGTCTTCAGATCACACAGACAAGAAGACTTAAGTGATGCCTAACACTCTTTGGCTCTGGGTGGTTAGGGCTTTATCCTCGCAAGGAATTCTCTCTGAAAGGCTTCGAGGTGGGTTGCTCTCACACGACAAAAGCCGTACTCTAACTCGGAGCAGCCAACTGTTTATGGTTGTAGGGGGTGGGCTATTTATAGCCACTAGGAAACCCGACCTGATTTGTCCGAAATGACCCTGGGTCACTAAGGAACTGACACGTGTTCCAACGGTCAGATTTCAAACTCACACGGCAACTTTACTTGGGCTACAAGCAAAGCTGACTTGTCCGACTCTGGACAAGATTCGCTCTCATAGTCTTCACTCGAAGACATAGGTTTTGGTTAAGCATCACTTCAGTCATTCTGACTGGTTCTCTTGGACCCCACTTAACAGTACGGTGGTTCCTATGACTCAACAAAGAAGAAACAGAACTACAAAAGATCTAAGTCTTCGAGCTCCATAGGCTTCATGCGATGTCTTCTCTTGTCATAGTCTTCAATGAGAATATCTTCATATACCACCTTTGACATCGATGTCTTCATACATTTTTAGGGGTCATCTCTGGTAGGAAAACCGAATCAATGAGGGACTTCTACCTGTGTTATCCTGCAATTCTCACAAACACATTAGTCCCTCAACTAGGTTTGTCGTCAATACTCCAAAACCAACTAGGGGTGGCACTAGATGCACTTACATATATGAGCAGCGGAAAGTAAAGCATGCAACTTGCAAGAATGTAAAGGGAAGGGTTTGGAGGATTCAAACGCAATAGGAGACACGGATGTTTTTGTCGTGGTTCCAATAGGTGGTGCTATTGTACATCCACATTGATGGAGACTTCAACCCACGAAGGGTAACGGTTGCACGAGTCCACGGAGGGCTCCACCCACGAATAAGCAACCTTGTCTATCGCACCGTGGCCGTTGCCCACGAAGGACTTGCCTCACTAGAGGTAGATCTTCACGAAGTAGGCGATATCCTTGCCCTTACAAACTCCTTGGTTCAACTCCACAATATTGTCGGAGGCTCCCAAGTGACACCTAGCCAATCTAGGAGACACCACTCTCCAAGAAGTAACAAATGGTGTGTTGATGATGAACTCCTTGCTCTTGTGCTTCAAATGATAGTCTCCCCAACACTCAACTCTCTCTCACAGGATATGGATTTGGTGGAAAGAAGATTTGAGTGGAAAGCAACTTGGGGAAGGCTAGAGATCAAGATTCATATGGTAAGAATGGAATATCTTGGCCCCAACACAAGTGTAGGTAGTTCTCTCTCAGAAAAAGTAAGTTGGATGTAACGCCCCGAGACCGATGTGCCAGTTGTCGTCCGGTTATTCGCCGTCGTTGCCATGTCATTCGCTTGCGTGTTGCATCTCCTCATGTCATCATGTGCATTGCATCATCATGATTTAAAAAAACTTGCATCCGTCCGGGTCTCCCCGTTCCTTCCGTTGTCCGTTCTAAGTCCAACCACACTTGCACGCGCCCGCGGCATGTCCGAAATAGTATTTTGTAAGTGGCCGGAAAATGTCCTCGGAATGGGTTGAAAGTTGGCGTGTGGTCTTATTATAGTGTAGCTAGACTGCCTGTCAAGTTTCATCGCATTCAGAGTTCGTTTGATAGCCCAACCGTTAAACTATAGTGGCAGTATACCCGGTCTTACCGTCGGACGTTTTCGGTCTCCAGAAATCGTGCTGGGCTGCATCTCTCCCCTCTCGTCTCAGACCAACCCGCTCTCCACAGTCCACCTAGGCCCATGCCTACCCTCTTTGCACAGTGCACCGGACCTCCTCGTGCACGCGTCTGAAAGTTGTCCCGGACTCGACCCGGTCAGTCGTCACCGTTGTGTCCGGATCATCCCCAAACATCTACAAAACGTCTCTGTTTTGTTAATTGGACTTCCTTGTGTATTTTTCTCAACCGCTCGATTTTAATTGGAGGGACGGATTTTAGCCCCTAAACTTCCCTCTTTCCTTATATATAGTCCCTAGTCTAAATCTGGACAAAAACCCTATTTCCTAGGGATCCTCCCCTGACCAGCCGTCGCCGCCAGCCACCTGGTCTCCTCCTCTTTTTCCGCGCGCCCCCAATCGCGAGCCAGCCTCCAGATCCACCCGCAGCCATTCCTCTCGATCTCTCCCCACCAGCCTCCTCCTTCCTTTGATCCAACCAGCCGCAGGAACCAGCCGCAGGATCGGGGAGGAGCCCTCACGCCCGAGCCTCGCCGATCCTGCAGGCCGCGCCCTCCGGCGACCCCACCGCCGGCGGCCATGACCAGGACTGACCTCATCCCAGTCCTCTCCTCCTGTTTTTCCCTCTCTCTCACACGATGGTTCTCTCTCTCTCTCCTTTCCAGGAATGAAAAGGAGTTCGCCCAAGCTCCATGGTGCCACCGCCACCGTCCTGATTCGTCTGGTGTCCTTCGAGCAGCGCCACCCGCCGGATCCGCTCGATGTTCGCCTCGCCCCTGCGCCCCAAGTCCCGCGTCGGATCCGCCCGCAACCCGTCCTCGTCGCCACCTCGACCGCTCCTCTCCTCCTCGAGCTCCTCGTTGACGACGAGAGCCTCCAGCTGGACCTTGCAGGCCGCACCCTCCAGCTCATCGCCGCGGTGGGTCCTCCCCAATCCTCGTCGCCGGCCTCTGCTTCTGCATTTGGAAACGACGACGAACAGCGACAAGTCGCCCGTCTGCGTTGACCCCCTCCTTTGCCTCGTGCGAAGCCGAGTTCCAACAGGGCGTGCGTGGCCCAGCGCCAAGGCTCGGCTTCCTGGAGCCCGATGTGAGGAAGCCCATCCTTTGTTTGCTCCTGTGCAGCACAGTTCGGGCCAGTTTCGGCCCGAGTTGTGTTTTTTTTCCGCAGTATGTTTTAGCTTATTCCAGAGAAATCCAGTTTTGTAAAAAAAACCTTCATGATCATGCATATTGTAACTCACAAACGATGCATCATATTCAAATAAACTTAATATGAAAAATGCTTAGAATTGCATCTAGTTTCATAATATGTCATTTTCATCCATGTTTAAAATATTTAAAATGATGTTTGGTTAAATTTACTCCTATGCCATGTTAAAATGATTTAATTCATAACTATTCAACCGTAGCTCCAAATCTAACAAACTTTATATGTAAATGGGGTAGAAAAATGCCTAATTTAACATGGTGACCTTTATTTGCATGTTAAACAACTCTAAAATTGTGTTTAGGGCAGAACAGTACCAAATCTATAATATGCTCATGAGGAGTTTCCGGAATTGTTGTTCGTTGTTTCCGGCCTCATTTAGACTTGTCTAGATAGGTAGTTTTCTTTGTTTCACCCTCTTGCCATGTTTAACAACATTTAATATTGTTGGGTACATAAACGAGATCGAACTAAATAAGTCACGTGGTGTTCCGTCAATATGCAACTCGTTGCATATTGAGCTCCACTTAATTTGTAGTGTTGTTTGTTGCACTTTGCCATGCCATGCCCTCTTTAAACCGGACATGCATCATTCTTGTTTGCGCATCATGCCATGTCTATGTGGTGGTTGTTTACTAGGTTGTTTGCTCTTTTCCGGTGTTGCTTCTTCGGGTTGGTTTCGATAACGTCGCGTTTGTGAGGAACCGTTCGACTACGTCCGTTTGTCTTCTTCATGGACTCGTTCTTCTTCCTTGCGGGATTTCAGGCAAGCTGATCATACCCTCGAAATCACTTCTATCTTTGCTTGCTAGTTGCTCGCTCTTTTGCTTTGCCTATGCTACGATTCCTACCACTTTCTTACCATGCCTCCTATATTGTTGAACCAAGCCCCTAATTCACCTTGTCCTAGCAAACCGTTGATTGGCTATGTTACCGCTTTGCTCAGCCCCTCTTATAGCGTTGTTAGTTGCAGGTGAAGATTGAAGTATGTTCCTTGTTGGAACATGGAGATGATGTTCCTTGTTGGAACATGTTTACTTGTTGGGATATCACACTATATCTTATTTAATTAATGCATCTATATACTTGGTAAAGGGTGGAAGGCTCGGCCTTATGCCTGGTGTTTTGTTCCACTCTTTCCGCCCTAGTTTCCGTCATATCGGTGTTATGTTCCCGGATTTTGCGTTCCTTACGCGGTTAGGTTATAATGGGAACCCCTTGATAGTTCGCCTTGATTAAAGCTTCTCCAGCAATGCCCAACATTGGTTTTACCATTCGCCGCCTAGCCTTTTCTTTTCCCTTGGGGGTCACGCGCCCAAGGGTCATCATTATTTTAAACCCCCGGGCCCGTGCTCCTCTGAGTGTTGGTCCAACCTGTCAGCTGCCGGTGGCCACCAGGGGCAACTCTGGGCTGGCCTACCCGTACCTAAGACAATCTGAGTGTGCCCTGAGAAAGAGATATGTGCAGCTCCTATCAGGATTTGTCGGCACATTCGGGCGGTGTTGCTGGATTTGTTTTAACTTGTCGAAGTGTCTTGTTGTACCGGGACACCGAGTCTAATCGGAACGTCTCGGGAGGAGGTCTATTCCTTCGTTGACCGTGAGAGCTTGTCATGGGCTAAGTTGGGACACCCCTGCAGGGATTTGAATTTTTGAAAGCCATGCCCGCGGTTATGGGCAGATGGGAATTTGTTAACGTCCGGTTGTAGAAAACCTGAAGTTGACCTTAATTAAAATGAATCAACAGCGTGTGTTACCGTGATGGTCTCTTTCTGGCAGAGTCCGGGAAGTGAACACGATGTCGGAGTTATGCTTGACGTAGGTTGTTCTAGGATCACTTCTCGATCATAGTTTCTCGACCGTGCATTGCCTTCTCTTCTCGCTCTCATTTGCGTATGTTAGCGACCATATATGCTAGTCGCTTGCTGCAGCTCCACCTATTACCTTTACCTTACCCATAAGCTTAAATAGTCTTGATCGCGAGGGTGCGAGATTGCTGAGTCCCCGTGCCTCGCAGATACTTCCAAAACCAGTTTGCAGGTGCCGATGAGTCCGTGCAGATGGCGCAACCAAGCTCAAGGAGGAGCTCGATGAAGATCTTGTCCTTTGTGTTGTTTCGTTCTAGTTGATCAGTAGTGGAGCCCAGTTGGGGTCGATTGGGGACCTTGTCGCATTTGGGGTTCTTCTTTTATTTTGGTTCCGTAGTCAGACCTTGTTTGTATCTGGTTGATGTAATGCTTTATTCATGTAATTGTGTGAAGTGGCGATTGTAAGCCAACTGTGTATCTCTTTCCCTTATGTATTACATGGGTTGTGTGAAGATTACCTCACTTGCGACATTACTTTCAATGCGGTTATGCCTCTAAGTCGTGCTTCGACACGTGGGAGATATAGCCGCATCGAGGGTGTTACAAGTTGGTAATCAGAGCCTTCCCCGACCTTAGGAGCCCCACTGCTTGATCGTTTTTAGCAGCCGAGTTGTGTCTAGAAAAATGTTTTGAGTCATTTAGGAATTATATATCGGAGAGTTTAGGAATTCTTTTTACTCCCCAGTCTCCTCATCGCTCTGGTAAGGCATCCTGACGTAGAGTTTTGACTATTCTCTTCTCAAATTTCACTAATTTTTTTTAGGATCACGCGGGTATCTTGGAATCGTGCCGATGGTTTTGTGACGAGAACATTGTCTTGGTGCCTCTTGTCAGGGGTTTTGTGGAAGTGTCCCGGGGAGTTGAGCTCCGAGGTGTTGTCGTCACAATTTTATCGTTGCAGTTCTGGAATACCTGAGTTTAGTACGCCGACATCGAAAATAAATTTTATGCAGTTCGTTGGTGAGATAACCTCGACGCCACCCAGTACTGGGGCGGGAGTTCGGGAGTATTGCCACAACTCGTATAATGGATGCTTTCCGAAGGTTGAGGTAGACGATTTTCGAAGGTTTCTTGGTTATGTGTTGAAGGATGGATACAGCTGGATGTAGGATTTGCTAGTTTTGGGTGAGATATTATGCTTCCCCTGTATCCCCAACACCTGATTGCATAACCGGGAGAATTTCGGGAGTTTATAAGTGGGAATTCAAGTAGCTCTTAGGATATCTTTTCGACAGATGTATGATATGAAATTGGGGTTCGACGTCTAGTGGTCCGCCTATTCACGGTCGGTTTTACAGTGGTCTCGTTGTGTCTTAAAGAGTCCTTGGCTATGCCGACTCGGGGACGCTTCGTATGTCATGTGCACTGCCTTGTGCATGATGGTGCTGTACGATCGATCCCGTGTAGGCCCCACCACGAAAACTTCGGACGAAATCTCTATCATATGTTTGTTCTGGCTTATTTCGCAAGCCAATCCTTTGTTTTGTTTGAGTTGTGGTATTCGAGTTGCTTCAATGTCAAGTGTCGATTCCATACCTTTCCCCAAATGGTGTTCTCATACTCCGATGTGAATACCAATCCTTCTTGATCATCGAGATTGTCTTGTCAATCCTTTTCAACCGGTGTGGCTCTCTTCAAGTGGATCCGATCATTTCAACATCCGCAAGATCAATTCTAAGTTTCTCAATGGTGTTCGTTTCATCCATTCTAGATTGTCTTTGTTTTTCCCACCCTCCCTCCCTTGTTTTTTTCAAGGACTTAGATTTCGTAATCAAGTGTCCATCCTATTCATGTGAAGTCTCTTCATTCTTTTCTGTCAATATTCTTATCCGGTGATTCTCATGAAGATGCTAAGGAAGCTACAAGTTCATCATTGTTCGTTCTTTTCTTCTCCGGTGGATTCAAGTCAAGTTTTGTTGATCATACCTTTTCCTCGTTTCAATACTTTCTCTTGCCGGTGCACCTCTTAATCATCCACTTCTCACTACTCAATTGTTCCGGAGTGCTCAAGATATCTCAAAGATTCGTGTTTCCACTCTGCAGTTGTTCAATATCTTCGAGGACGTTCTCTCATTCAAGTCTTTTAATTCAATGGGTGCAATCTCTCTTTCGAGTAATCATTTCTATGGTGTTTCTTTTGAGTGGGCCCTAACCCACAAGTCTTTTCCCAGGATCTTACCTGACTCTTCTTATTTCCCGGAGATATCCTTAAAGTTCTTGTCAAAGTTTGACGTAAGAATGAATTATCATCAGTCAAATGTATTTCTCCAAGATCTTTCAAATTCTTTTCATAGTTGGCTCAACCTCTTCGCTTTTGATTCTTCCGGAGTGTCTAAATTATTCATGGTGGTGTTTCTCGTCGTCATTCTCAACATTTGAAGACCGAAGAAGAGTTTTACCTCCTTATCTTATCCGTTCTCTCAGAGAATCGTGGTTCTAATTCGAGGTCATCCTCTCATAATTGTTTGATTGTGAGAATTCTTTTTATCCATCTGGAGCAATTCAGGAGCCTTTTCAGTTTGTTCATCCGGAGCCCATCATCTAAGATTTATTCATTCTCAGCTTTCAGCTATCATTCTCCAAATTCTACCCGTGCTTCGTGCAAGTGATCTTTAATCAGCTCATGATCTCTTCGTTCTCATGTATCTAAATCCTCTCAAGTATCTTCGTTCATTTCATTATTCTTCTTGGTGTTTCTTTATCTTTTCTTCGTTCATTTTAATTCTTATGGTGGTTCGTTCAAGATTTCTCTTCCTCATCAATTCATTCGTGTTTTCAAATTCTACCGGGGTTTCGTTGAAGGCATTCTCAAGTGGGCGCTGTATCTATCTTAACCCTTTCTACGATAATAAGTAGTATGCCAATTCCATTGCTTGTCATCAATTTAAATTGTTGAAGTATAAGCATAATGTAATTCTTATTCTTGTTTCATCGAGTAAATTCAATTCCTTACTCCGGAGGCTCTTCAAACTCTCGGTTTCATTGGTATCATCTTTCTTTTCTGGAGTTCCAAGATTCCACTTTATCTCATCGCAAAGATCCTTCTAAATCATTACAAGGTTTCACCTTGTGTTTTCAACTTCTTTTTCTTCTATCGTCATTTTGTTTACCGGAGTTCCTCATGGATGTCCTACATGATGGTTCATCGAGGTTTTATTTCCTTCTTGAAGCGTTCATCAACATTCTTTTCAGTGGAGTTCAAGCATTCTTCTTCTTGTAATCCGGAGTGCAATTCCTTCTACCGTATCATTTGAGGTGGTATTATGTCATTCTTGATTAATTTGAGTTCATGCTTCATGATTCACACATTGTTAAGAATGATATATTTTCAATCCATCAACCCCTTCGTTGGAATTATCTTGGGTTATATTACACCTAAAGCCTTCCCTAAGGTTTTTTGCTATCTATAGTGTTTATAAATGACCTAAGTTTTCATTTATCCTCCCGGTGAAATAGTTACTCGCCTCCTTGTTCATTCCAATCCAATTTCTTTTTCTGTGAGTGGCAGGATGTCACCTCATAATTTGAGATGTATTCCATAAGACCATATCAAGTGTATTTTTTTCGTTGTTGGTGTTTCAACAACTCCGTTCAACCCTTCTCCTAAAGATGCCTTTTCAGGCTCTTTTGTAGCAGAAGTGGCATTGTCTTCTACATTCGTTTGTCTCAATTATCTTTACTCTACTCTTTCGTTCTGGAGGCATTGTGATGTTGCTCTCTTCAACCCATCTTCTTATTTTGTCAGGATCGTGTTCTTTTCTTGGTTTATCCATTTAATCGGAGTGTTATGCCCCTTTTGCTCAAGCTCTCTCATTTTATCAAGTCTTCATCTCTTTTCAACCGAAGTGCTACCTGAATCGGTTCTTTCTCATTCCTCTTTCTTAACGGAGTGCTTTCAACTTTGTTCTTCTCCGTTGTTTTCTTTCTTTCATTTTGCTCAACATTTTCAAGGTTCTTTGGTTTCACTTGTTTGCCAAAGAAGCAACTTAGTTTTACCTCTTCTCTTTCTCTTCCGTTTTCCCTCCGATGCCATTCTAGATCTCGGGACGAGATCCTCTCGTAGTGGTGGAGTGTTGTAACGCCCCGAGACCGATTTGCCAGTTGTCGTCCAGTTATTCGCCGTCGTTTCCATGTCATTCGCTTGCGTCTTGCATCTCCTCATGTCATCATGTGCATTGCATCATCATGTTTTAAAAAAACTTGCATCCATCCGGGTCTCCCCGTTCCTTCCGTTGTCTGTTTTGAGTCCAACCACACTTGCACGCGCCCGCGGCATGTCCGAAATAGTATTTTATAAGTGGCCGTAAAATGTCCTCGGAATGGGTTGAAAGTTGGCGTGTGGTCTTATTATAGTGTAGATAGACCGCCTGTCAAGTTTCATCGCATTCAGAGTTCGTCTGATAGCCCAACCGTTAAACTATAGTGGCAGTATACCCGGTCTTACCGTCGGACGTTTTCGGTCTCCGGAAATTGTGTCGGGCTGTATCTCTCCCCTCTCGTCTCAGACCAACCCACTCTCCACAGTCCACCTAGGCCCATGCCTACCCCTCTTTGCACAGTGCACCAGACCTCCTCGCGCGCGCGTCCGAAAGCTGTCCCGGACTCGACCCGGTCAGTCGTCACCGTTGTGTCCGGATCATCCCCAAACATCTACAAAACGTCTCCGTTTTGTTAATTGGACTTCCTTGTGTATTTTTCACGACCACTCGATTTTAATTGGAGGGACGGATTAGCCCCTAAACTCTTCCTCTTTCCTTATATATAGTCCCTAGTCTAAATCTGGACAAAAGCCCTATTTCCTAGGGATCCTCCCCTGTCCAGCCGTCGCCGCCAGCCACCTGGTCTCCTCCTCTTTTTCCGCGCGCCCCCAATCGCGAGCCAGCCTCCAGATCCACCCGCAGCCATTCTTCTCGATCTCTCCCCATCAGCCTCCTCCTTCCTTCGATCCAACCAGCCGCAAGATCGAGGGAGGAGCCCTCACGCCCGAGCCTCGCCGACCCTGCAGGCCGCGCCCTCCGGCGACCCTGCCGCCGGCGGCCATGACCAGGACTGACCTCATCCCGGTCCTCTCCTCCTATTTTTCCCTCTCTCTCTCATGGTGGTTCTCTCTCTCTCTCCTTCCCAGGAATGAAAAGGAGTTCGCCCAAGCTCCATGGCGCCACCGCCACCGTCCTGCTTCATCTGGTGTCCTTCGAGCAGCGCCACCCGCCGGATCCGCTCGATGTTCGCCTCGCCCCTGCGCCCCAAGTCCCACATCGGAGTCGCCCGCAACCCGCCCTCGTCGCCACCTTGACCGCTCCTCTCCTCCTCGAGCTCCTCGTCGATGACGAGAGCCTCCAGCTGGACCCCGCAGGCCGCACCCTCCAGCTCATCACCGCGGTCGGTCCTCCCCAATCCTCATCGCCGGCCTCTGCTTCTGCGTTTGGAAACGACGACGAACAGCGACAAGTCGCCCGTCTGCGTTGACCCCTCCTCTGCCTCGTGCGAAGCCCAGTTCCAGTAGGGCGTGCGTGGCCCAGCGCCAAGGCTCGGATTCCTGGAGCCCGATGTGAGGAAGCCCATCCTTTGTTTGCTCCTGTGCAGCCCAGTTCGGGCCAGTTTCGGCCCGAGTTGTGTTTTTTTTTCCGCAGTATGTTTTAGCTTATTCCAGAGAACGCCAGTTTTGCAGAAAACCCCTTCATGATCATGCATATTGTAACTCACAAACGATGCATCATATTAAAATAAACTTAATATGAAAAATGCTTAGAATTGCATCTAGTTTCATAATATGTCATTTTCATCCATGTTTAAAATATTTAAAATGATGTTTGGTTAAATTTACTCCTATGCCATATTAAAATGATTTAATTCATAACTATTCAACGTAGCTCCAAATCTAACAAACTTTATATGTAAATGGGGTAGAAAAATGCCTAGTTTAACATGGTGACCTTTATTTGCATGTTAAACAACTCTAAAATTGTGTTTAGGGCAGAACAGTACCAAATCTATAATATGCTCATGAGGAGTTTCCGGAATTCTTGTTCGTTGTTTCCGGCCTCATTTAGACTTGTCTAGAGAGGTAGTTTTCTTTGTTTCACCCTCTTGCCATGTTTAACAACATTTAATATTGTTGGGTACATAAACGAGATCGAACTAAATAAGTCACGTGGTGTTCCGTCAATATGCAACTCGTTGCATATTGAGCTCCACTTAATTTGTAGTGTTGTTTGTTGCACTTTGCCATGCCATGCCCTCTTTAAACCGGACATGCATCATTCTTGTTTGCGCATCATGCGATGTCTATGTGGTGGTTGTTTACTAGGTTGTTTGCTCTTTTCCGGTGTTGCTTCTTCGGGTTGGTTCCGATAACGTCGCGTTTGTGAGGAACCGTTCGACTATGTCCGTTTGTCTTCTTCATGGACTCGTTCTTCTTCCTTGCGGGATTTCAGGCAAGATGATCATACCCTCGAAATCACTTCTATCTTTGCTTGCTAGTTGCTCGCTCTTTTGCTTTGCCTATGCCACGATTCCTACCACTTGCTTACCATGCCTCCTATATTGTTGAACCAAGCCCCTAACCCACCTTGTCCTAGCAAACCGTTGATTGGCTATGTTACCGCTTTGCTCAGCCCCTCTTATAGCGTTGTTAGTTGTAGGTGAAGATTGAAGTATTTTCCTTGTTGGAACATGGAGATGATGTTCCTTGTTGGAACATGTTTACTTGTTGGGATATCACACTATATCTTATTTAATTAATGCATCTATATACTTGGTAAAGGGTGGAAGGCTCGGCCTTATGCCTGGTGTTTTGTTCCACTCTTGCCGCCCTAGTTTCCGTCATATCAGTGTTATGTTCCCGGATTTTGCGTTCCTTACGCGGTTGGGTTATAATGGGAACCCCTTGATAGTTTGCCTTGATTAAATCTTCTCTAGCAATGCCCAACATTGGTTTTACCATTCGCCGCCTAGCCTTTTCATTTCCCTTGGGGGTCGCGCGCCCAAGGGTCATCATTATTTTAAACCCCTGGGCCAGTGCTCCTCTGAGTGTTGGTCCAACCTCTCAGCTGCCGGTGGCCACCAGGGGCAACTCTGGGCTGGCCTACCCGTACCTAAGACAATCTGAGTCTGCCCTAAGAAAGAGATATGTGCAGCTCCTATCGGGATTTGTCGGCAGATTCGGGCGGTGTTGCTGGGTTTGTTTTAACTTGTCGAAGTGTCTTGTTGTACCGAGACACCGAGTCTGATCGGAACGTCTCGGGAGGAGGTCTATTCGTTCGTTGACCTTGAGAGCTTGTCATGGGCTAAGTTGGGACACCCCTGTAGGGATTTGAATTTTCGAAAGCCGTGCCCGCGGTTATGGGCAGATGGGAATTTCTTAACGTCCGGTTGTAGAAAACCTGAAGTTGACCTTAATTAAAATGAATCAACAGCGTGTGTTACCGTGATGGTCTCTTTCTGGCGGAGTCCGGGAAGTGAACATGGTGTTGGAGTTATGCTTGACGTAGGTTGTTCTAGGATCACTTCTTGATCATAGTTTCTCGACCATGCATTGCCTTCTCTTCTCGCTCTCATTTGTGTATGTTAGCCACCATATATGCTAGTCGCTTGCTGCAGCTCCACCTCTTACCTTTACCTTACCCATAAGCTTAAATAGTCTTGATCGCGAGGGTGCGAGATTGCTGGGTCCCCGTGCCTCACAGATACTTCCAAAACCAGTTTGCAGGTGCCGATGAGTCCGTGCAGATGGCGCAACCAAGCTGAACGAGGAGCTCGATGAAGATCTTGTCGTTTGTGTTGTTTCGTTCTAGTTGACCAGTAGTGGAGCCCAGTTGGGGTCGATCGGGGACCTTGTCGCATTTGGGGTTCTTCTTTTATTTTGGTTCCGTAGTCGGGCCTTGTTTGTATCTGGTTGATGTAATGCTTTATTCATGTAATTGTGTGAAGTGGCGATTGTAAGCCAACTGTGTATCTCTTTCCCTTATGTATTACATGGGTTGTGTGAAGATTACCTCACTTGCGACATTGCTTTCAATGCGGTTATGCCTCTAAGTCGTGCTTCGACACGTGGGAGATATAGCCGCATCGAGGGCGTTACATTGGAAGTGTAGGTTCGTTCTGATGGCTCTCTCTACGAATGAAGAGGTGGTGGAGGGGTATATATAGCCTCCACACAAAATCTAACCGTTACATAACTTGCCAATCTCGGTGGGACCGAATTGTTAAACCCAGTGGGACCGATTCAGCAAAGCTAGTGACCATTAGGGTTTTTCGGTGGGACCGACATGCAACTCGGTAGGACCGATATGATTAGGGTTAGGGCATAACGTAATCTCGGTGAGACCGATTACACAAAGTCGGTGAGACCGATTTTGGTAATTAGCAAACCAGAGAGTTGGTCAGGTAAACTCGGTGGGACCGATCACTCATTTCGGTGAGACCGAAACGTTATGAAGGGAAAACAAAGAGTTTACATTGCAATCTCGGTGGGACTGATCGCTCATCTCGGTAAGACTGAAATGTTACGAAGGGAAATAGAGAGATTACAATCCCATCTCGGTGAGACCGAGATCCCTATCGGTGAGACCGATTTGCCTAGGGTTTGTGGCAGTGGCTATGACATTTGAAACTCGGTGGCGCCAGATAGAAAGAATCGGTGGGGCCAAGTTTGACTTTTGGTTTAGGTCATATGTGGATGTGAGAAAGTAGTTGAGGGTTTTGGAGCATATTACTTAAGCATTTTGAGCAAGAGCCTCATTAAGCAACACCTCATCCCTCCTTGATAGTATTGACTTTTCCTATAGACTCAATGTGATCTCGAATCACTAAAATAGAAAATGTAGAGTCTTGAGCTTTGAGCTTGAGCCAATCCTTTGTCCTTAGCATTTTAAGGGGTCCACTTTTCTCATCCATGCCATGCCAATCATTGAGCTTTCCTGATATATTAATCATGAAATAGCATTAGCTCAATGAGCTATATGTTGTTAGGTATTACCAAAACCACCTAGGGATAGTTGCACTTTCACAAGGCTTGGGCAATACCCTGCATCACCTGCCGAACTTGTTCATGCAGTTGTGAGAGCTCTGGTAGAAGATCACCTGCAGACCCGGGCATCTCCTCCGCGGGATGACCCGTCAGCATACCTGCAGACATAACTCTGTTAGCCGGCTTCTTCGCCGAACTCCTTCCAAAGTTCGTTCAAGCACTTACTGAAAATGCCGTGTCGAAGCCGCTTATTCTCCTTCATGGAGCCCGCAAGCTGGGCTCGGACATCTTTCAGTTCCACGCCCAGCTGGATATTGGCGTCCTGGAGATTATTTTTCTCCTGCCTGACTCGCATAAGCACGCGCTCGCTAGCATTTAGCTGTCGATCAACACGTTCCGCATCCACCAGCACGGCCTCCGGATTCACTCCGGGGTCATCTGCAACATCTATTGTTAGATTTGCATGCATGCCGCATACCATCTGGTACCTGTCATTCTTTGCAATGGAATCAAGTGTTACCAGAGGGGCCCTTCTCAGACTCCTTCAATGCGGCAACAGCGGCCCGTAGCTGGGCTTTGCACTCTTCCAACTCTTGAGACAATTTGGAATTCTTCTCTGTAAGAACCTGCACAAATAATGATACTTAAATCAGTTGTGTCAACTATTTCAAGTCTCAGGGGCTACTGATATATATAATCATGTAACGCCCCGTGACCGATGTGCCAGGTGTCTTCCAGTTTTTCGCTGTTTGTTGCCTTGTCTTTGCTTGCGTGTCATGCATCTCATATCATGTCATCATGTGCATTGCATTTGCATACATGTTCGTTTCATGCATCCGAGCATTTTCCCCGTTGTCCGTTTTGCAATCCGGCGCTTCTATGTCATCCGGCGTCCCTTTCTTCCTCTTTTCGTGTGCAGGTGTTAAACATTTCCGAATTGGACCGAGACTTGCCAAGCGGCCTTGGTTTACTACCGGTAGACCGCCTGTCAAGTTTCGTGCCATTTGGACTTCGTTTGATACTCCAACGGTTAATCGAGGGACCGAGAAGGACTCGTTTGTGTTGCAGCCCAACACCCTTTCAAAGTGGCCCAAAACCCACCAAAACCCTCTCCATCATATCGGTCATTCGATCACGATCGCGTGGCCGAAAACCGCACCTCATTTGGACTCTCCAAGCTCCCTCTATCTACAAATATGTGACCTTCCCCGAAATTTTCGCGGATGAACCCTAGCCTCCCTCTTCTTCGCGCCGCCGGACATGTCTAGCCTCCACGTCGCCCTGGCCAATCAGAGCTTGCCACATCGTCACCGCCACCTCCCGCGCCAACCCTGCCGTGCCATGTGTCCGCGCTCCACATCGTCGCACCGCACCGCCGGGCCCGCGGAGCCCATGGGAGGCCCGCCCGAGCCGCTCCGGGCCCGAGCTGCCCCGCGCCCGCGCGCCGCCAGGTGCTTCCTCGCTCGCGCTACCAGATGCTCCCGCCGGCCACCTGGACTTCGCCGGAGCGCCGCGGCCTGGCCTCGCGCCACCGCCGTCTTCCGCCGCTGCTCCACCATGGAGTTCCTAGCGCCGCCGCCTCGTCTTGGCTAGATCCGGCCCTGGGGAGCCGAGCCCCGCCGGATCCGGCGCCCCTTTGCCTCCCTGCCTCACCGGAGGTCCCTTAACCACCTCGCCGGAGTTCCTTCGTGTGCCGCCAGCCAGGATCGGGAGAGCCCCGATCCGCCTCCCCCGTCGACCGCTTCCCCCGCGTGGGCCACCGCAGCCTCAGGCCCAGCGCACGCCAAGCCGGCCTAGTCTCCAGGCCCAGCTCCACTTCCTCCAGCCCGATGTATATATTTTTTTTTCTCGTGATGGTATATTTCACTAAGTTCCGCAGATTCCATGATTTTTTGGGCATTTCCATCATGTCATAACTCTGCATTCATAACTCCGATTCGTGTGTGTAGCATATCAAAATGTTCGTCTCGACGAGTACATCATTTCATCTCATTGCATCATTTTCATTTGAGCTCATCTTGATGCCCGAAATTCTGTTGGAAGAGGGCCATGTGATGAATTTGTTACATCTGTTTCATCAATTAGACTTTTGTCATTTTTGCCATGTTTAATGTGTGCATGCTATGACCCTGAGCTCTACATGTGTTTTGTTTTATGCCATGCCATCTTTACAGAGGTGCTTGACATGTATTTTTGTGATCTTTGTGGTGACTAGCACAAGATTGCAAAGTAGCATAACCGGTAATGCTGATTTCAGGGACTTAGAATTTCACTAAGTCCTTGTCCTGATTTTGTTGTTATGTCATATGTTCATGTTGTTTCCTTGTGATCCGTGCCTCTCTTTAGGATGATCAGTAAGGATGTTTTGTTAACATTGTGGTGCTCTATCAATCCATGTCTCTGTTTGCATTTATGGAGCAGCCTAGCTTGACTCAATCGAGCTCTACTTTTTCTATAAAATGTTCCTGGCAGATCGTTGACATGATTAACGATTTTACCGAGGTTGTTGCTATTGATCCGTGCATGCTATGATGTTGTTCTTTCCATGTCTAGCTTCTATGCTATATTTTCTTGATGGGTGTATGCTTAGATTGTTATGCCTTGCTCTGTAGTGAGTGAATCGAGCTCGTAAACATGCCTACTCGTTAACTGATTTGCATGCTCCAGTTTTTCACTAAGTCTGAGATCTGTTTATGTTTTTGCCATGTTCACATGCTTGCAATTATATTTTCTGGTCCCTTTTGGCTCAAGGTCACTAAGGGATTTTTGTTAAGTGCTTTGAGTAGCTTCATACAATGCCTCGCTTTGCCATCTTAAGTTCCTGTCGCATGTACTTTTCATGCTCTAAAGTGTGCTTCCTGATGATAAATTCCAGACTTGTGTTAATTTCACCAAGTCTGAAACTTGTTATCATTTGCACTTTTGCCATGCTTGTTTGAACCTGTTAATGGATGAATTAGCCGTAACTCAGTGTTCATCTTTTGTCAAGCATCTGGAGTGGATCCCTGACTTGTATTTTGTTGCCATGTTTGAGTGCGTAGAATATTTATCTTGATGCATTTAGATGGCTACTTGCTGATTATCGCAGACCGGGGCCATATTTGTTTTGCTTGCCATTTCCAAACCGTGCATCCGATTCCGGTGATCTTTATATCGATTTCAACCGAAATCACCTCACCTTTCCAGTGGCACTGTTGGTTTTCCAAGTTGAGGCCAGTTTCAATAATTCCTTTCCAAAATGCATATGCATCACATACCGCATCCCGCATATCATACCATGTTCTTGTGTTGGTTGTTTACTATGTTGTGTGCTTTTTTCCGGTGTTGCTTCTTCGGGTTGGTTCCGAAAACATCGCGTTTGTGAGGATCCGTTCGACTACGTCTGTTTGTCTTCTTCATGGACTCGTTCTTCTTCCTTGCGGGATTTCAGGCAAGATGACCATACCCTCGAAATCACTTCTATCTTTGCTTGCTAGTTGCTTGCTCCTTTGCTATGCCTATGTTGCGATACCTACCACTTGCTTATTGTAACACCCTGAGACCGATGTGTCAGGTGTCGTCCAGTTATTCGCTGTTCTTGCCTTGTAATTGCTTGCGTGTCATGCATTGCATATCATGTCCTCATGTGCATTTCATTTGCATACGTGTTCGTCTCATGCATTCGAGCATTTTCTCCGTTGTCTGTTTTGCATTCCGGCGCTCCGTTCTCCTCCGGTGGTCCTTTCTACCTTCTTCTCGTGTGTGGGGATTAAACATTTCCGGATTGGACTGAGACTTGCCAAGCGGCCTTGGTTTACTACCGGTAGACCGCCTGTCAAGTTTCGTACCATTTGGACTTCGTTTGATGCTCCAACGGTTAACCGAGGGACCGAAAAGGCCTCGTGCGTGTTGCAGCCCAACACCCCTCCATTTTGGCCCAAAACCCACCAAAACCCTCTCCATCATCTAGAGCGTTCGATCACGATCGCGTGGCCGAAAACCGCACCTCATTTGGACTCTCCTAGCTCCCTCTACCTATAAATATGTGCTCCCTTCCCGAAATTCGCGGATGAACCCTAACCTTCGTCCTCCTTGCGCCGCCGGACACGTCCGCCCGACAGCCGGACATGTCCACCCCGCCCGGCCACCTCACTCCGACCTATCAGCTTCCGCCACGTCACTCCGCTGCCGATTTCCACCAACCAGGCGCCGCCACCTCATCCGTGCCGACCCTCCTCTCTCTCCTCCCTGCACCAGGCGCCGCCACCTCATCCGTGCCGACCCTCCTCTCTCTCCTCCCGACCCCGCGCCTCCCGAGTGCCTGAGCGCGCCGCCGCCTAGGTTCGTCGTCGCCGGATCCCAAGATCCTCGTCGCGCCGCTGCCAAGCCCTCCCGCCGGCGAGCCTCGCCGCGGTTCGCGCCGCCTCTGTAGCCCGACGCGCCTCCGCGCCATCCGGCTACGCCGCCTTGCGCGCCCCGACCCGCGCGCCACCCTTTGCTGTCGCGCCCGCCTCCGGCGACCGGCGCCGTGCCCCGGCGACCGCACGCCGTCTCTGTTCACCCTCCGGCCATCTCCGTCGTCTCCGGCGAGGTCCGGTGGATCGGGACGAGATCCACCGGTCCCTTCATCCAAACGCGCCCGCGCCCGACCCGGATCTGCTCATCCCGCACGTCTCCGTCCCGGGTTGACTTTTCCCGCGAGGTCTAATTTCTCTAAGTCCCCAAGATTTCCATGTTTCATATGCCCATATTTATCATGTCGTAACTTTGCACCCGTAACTTCGTGTTGCGCGTTAGCATATGAAAATGTTCGTCTCAGAGAGTACATCATTTCATCTCATTGCATCATTTTCATTTGAGTTCATCTTGATGCCCGAAATGCTGTTAGAAGAATGCTATTTGAGATAATTGTCAGATCTGCTACTCCATTTAGATAATTGTCATTTTTTCCATGGTTAATGTGTCCATGATATGCCCATGAGCTCTACATGTGTTTTGTTAAGGGTTTTGCCATCTTTCCAGAGGTGCAACCCATGTATTTTTGTGATGTGTGTGGTGACTAGCACAAGCTTGCAAAGTGAGGCACTTGGTAATGCTGATTTCAGGGACTTAGCATTTCCACTAAGTCCTTGATCTGTTTATTTCAATATGCCATATGTTCATGTTGTTTCCTAGTGATCCGTGCCTCTTTTGAGGATGATCAGAAAGGATGATTTGTTAATTTGTAGTGCTCTATCCATCCATGCCTTTGTTTGCAATTATGGAGCAACATAGCTTGAGTCAATCGAGCTCTACTTTTGTCATTTCGCGAATCTGGGCAGATTGTCTACTTGTTAGCGATTTTGCCGAGGATGTTGTAGTTGATCCGTGCATGCTATGTTATTGTTCTTGCCATGCCTAGCTTGTATAATGTATATTCTTGATGGGTGTATGCTTAGATTGTCATGACTTGCTATGTAGTGAGTGCATCGAGCTCGTAAACATGCCTACTTGATATCTGTTTTCAGCATGCTCCAGTTTTCACTAAGTCTGAGAATTGTTTATGTTTTTGTCATGTTCACATGCTTGCAATTGTATTTTCTAATCCCCTTTGGCTCAAGGTCACTAAGGGACTTTTGTTAAGCTCTTTGAGTAGCTCCATGCCATGCTTTACTTTGCCATGTTAAGTTCCTGTAGCATATAGTTTTCATGCTCCAAAGTGTGCTACCTGATCTGAAATTCCAGGCTTGTGTTAATTTCACTAAGTCTGAGATCTGTTTACCGTTTGCATTTTTGCCATGCTTGTTTGAACCTGTTAATGGATGAATTAGCTGTAGCTCAGTACTAGACTTTTGTTAAGCATCATGAATGGATTCCTGCCATGTATTTTTTTGTCATGCTTGGGTGCAGTAGCATGTTCATCTTGTTGCATTTAGATGGCTACTTGCTGTATATCGCAGACCGGTGCCATATTTGAATTGCTTGCCATTTCCAAACCGTAACTCCGATTCCGGTGATCTTTATATCGTTTTCAAGCGATTTCATCTCACCTTTCCAGTGGCACACTTGGATTTCCAAGTTGAGGCCAGGTTCAAGCATCCCTTTGCAAATCATGCATATGCATCGCATCCCGCATCCCGCATATCATACCATGTTCATGTGTTGGTTGTTTACTACATTGTGTGCTTCTTTTCCGGTGTTTGCTTCTTCGGGTTGGTTCCGATAACGTCGCTTTTGTGAGGATCCGTTCGACTACGTCCATTTGTCTTCTTCATGGACTCATTCTTCTTCCTTGCGGGATTTCAGGCAAGATGATCATACCCTCGAAATCACTTCTATCTTTGCTTGCTAGTCGCTCGCTCTTTTGCTATGCCTATGCTGCGATACCTACCACTTGCTTATCATGCCACCCATATTGTTGAACCAAGCCTCTAACCCACCTTGTCCTAGCAAACCGTTGCTTGGCTATGTTACCGCTTTGCTCAGCCCCTCTTATACCGTTGTTAGTTGCAGGTGAAGATTGAAGTTTGTTCCTTGTTGGAATATGGAGATGTTGTTCCTTGTTGGAACATGTCTACTTGTTGGGATATCACAATATCTCTTATTTAATTAATGCATCTATATACTTGGTAAAGGGTGGAAGGCTCGGCCTTATGCCTGGTGTTTTGTTCCACTCTTGCCGCCCTAGTTTCTGTCATATCGGTGTTATGTTCCTGGATTTTGCGTTCCTTACGGGGTTGGGTTATTATGGGAACCCCTTGACAGTTCGCCTTAAGTAAAGCTCTTCCAGCAATGCCCAACATTAGTTTTACCATTCCCACTTAGCCTTTTCTTTTCCATTGGGAGTCGCGCTCATGAGGGTCATCATTATTTTACACCCCCCCCGGGCCAGTGCTCCTCTGAGTGTTGCAACTGAACGATGTTCGGGGCTACCAGGGGCAACTCTGGGCTGGCCTACCCGACGTCTGGCTCATCTGAGTGTGCCCTGAGAAAGAGATATGTGCAGCTCCTATCGGGATTTGTCGGCACATTCGGGCGGTGTTGCTGGTTTAGTTTTATGCTGTCGAAATGTCTTGTAGAACCAGGATACCGAGTCTGATCGGAATGTCTCGGGAGGAGGTCTATTCCTTCGTTGACCGTGAGAGCTTGTGATGGGCTAAGTTGGGACACCCCTGCAGGGATTTGAACTTTCGAAAGCCGTGCCCGTGGTTATGGGCAGATGGGAATTTGTTAATGTCCGGTTGTAGATGACTTGAACCTTAACTTAATTAAAATGCATCAACCGCGTGTGTAACCGTGATGGTCTCTTTCCGGCGGAGTCCGGGAAGTGAACACGGTGTTGGAGTAATGTTTGGCGTAGGTTGTTCTAGGATCACTTCTTGATCATAGTTTCTCGATCGTGCTTTGCCTTCTCTTCTAACTCTTATTTGCGTATGTGTAGCCACCATATATGCTAGTCGCTTGCTGCAGCTCCACCTCATACCTTTTACCTTACCCATAAGCTTAAATAGTCTTGATCGCGAGGGTGTGAAATTGCAGAGTCCCCGTGACTCACAGATACTTCCAAAACCAGTTTGCAGGTGCCGTTGAACCGTGCAGATGACGCAACCAAGCTCAAGGAGGAGCTCGATGAAGATCTTGTCCTTTGTGTTGTTTCGTTCTAGTTGATCAGTAGTGGAGCCCAGTTGGGGTCGATCGGGGACCTTGTCGCATTTGGGGTTCTTCTTTTAATTTGGTTCCATAGTCGGACCTTGATTGTATCTGGTTGCTGTAATGCTTAATTCATGTAATTGTGTGAAGTGGCGATTGTAAGCCAACTATGTATCTTTTTCCCCTATTGTATTACTTGGGTTGTGTGAAGATTACCTCACTTGCGACATTGCTTTCAATGCAGTTATGCCTCTAAGTTGTGCTTCGACACGTGGGAGATATAGTCGCATCGAGGGCGTTACAAGTTGGTATCAGAGCCTTCCCCGACCTTAGGAGCCCCCATTGCTTGATCGTTTTGAGCAGCCGTTGTTGAGTCTAGAAAAAAATGTTTTGAGTCATTTAGGAATTATATATTGGAGAGTTTAGGAATTCTTTTTACTTCCCAGTCTCCTCATCGCTTTGGTAAGGCATCCTGACGTAGATTTTTGACTCTTCTCTTCTCAAATTTCACCAAAAAAAATTTTAGGATCACGCGGGTATCTTGGAATCGTTCCGATGGTTTTGTGACGAGAACATTGTCTTGGTGCCTCCTGTTAGGGGTTTTGTGGCAGTGTCCCGGGGAGTTGAGCTCCGAGGTGTTGTTGTCATAATTTTATCATTGCAGTTCTGGAGTACCTGAGTTTAGTACGCCGACATCGAAAATCTCCTTTATGCAGTTCGTTGGCGAGATAACCTCGACGCCACCCAGTACTGCGGCGGGAGTTCGGGAGTATTGCCATAACTTGTATAACGGATGCTTTTCGAAGGTTGAGGTTGATGATTTTAGAAGGTTTCTTAGTTATGTGTTGAAGGATGGATACAGCTGGATGTAGGATTTGCTAGTTTTGGGTGAGATATTATGCTTCCCCTGTATCCCCAACACCTGATTGCATAACCGGAAAGGTTCGGGAGTTTCATAGGTGGGAAATCAAGTAGTTCTTAGGATATCTATCCAACAGATGTATGATATGAAATTGGGGTTCGACGTCTAGTGGTCCGCCTATTCACGGTCGATTTTACAGTGGTCTCGTTGTGTCTTAAAGAGTCCTTGGCTATGCCGACTCGGGGATGCTTCATATGTCATGTGCACTGCCTTGTACATGATGGTGCTGTACGATCGAGCCCGTGTAGGCCCCACCATGAAAACTTCGAACGAAATCTCTATCATATGTTTGTTCTGGCTTATTCTGCAAGCCAATCCTTTGTTTTGTTTTGAGTAGTGGTATTCGAGTTGCTTCAATGTCAAGTGTTGATTCCATACCTTCCCCAAATGGTGTTCTCATACTCCAATGTGGATACCAATCCTTCTTGATCATCAATATTGTCTTGTCAATCCTTTTCACTGGCGTGTTTTCTCTTCAAGTGGATCCGATCATTTCAACATCCGCAAGATTCAATCCCAGTTCTTCTCAATGGTGTCTGTTTCATCCGTCTCCAAGTTGCCTTTGTTTTTTCCCACCCTCCCTCCCTTGTTTATTCTAGGACTCAGATGTTTTAATCAAGTATCCTTTTATTTTTTTTGTGAACTCTCTCCATTCTTTTCTATCAATATTCTTATCCGGTGATTCTAATGAAGATTCTAACGGAGCTTCTAGTTCGTCATTCTTCATTCTTTTCATCTCCCGTGGTTTCAAGTCAAGTTTTGTTGATCATATTCTTTTTCCTCGTTTCAAATGCCTTCTCATAACGGTACACCTAATAATCTTTCACCGCTCGCTATTCTATTGTTCTGGAGTGCTTAAGTTATCTCGAAGATTCATGTTTTCCACTCTGCATTCATTCAAGATTTTTCGAGGTTGCTATCTCATTCAAGCCATTTATTTCAACCAGTGCAATCTCTCTTCAAATCGTTCTACGGTCTTTCTTTTTAGTGGGCCCTAACCCACAGGTCTTTTCCCAGGATCTTACCTCACTCTTCTAATTTTTTCCCGGAGTTACTCACAAATTCTTTTCTAAGTTTGACGTAAGAATGATTCATCATCACTCATATGTAGTTATCCAAGATCTTTCAAATTCTTTTCATCGTTGGCTCGACCTTTTCCAATTTTAATTCCGGAGTGCCTCTACAATTCTTGGTGCTGTTTCTCGTCGTCATTCTCTGTATTGAAGACTGAAGAAGAGTTTTTCCTTCATAGCCTATCTGTTCTCTCAGAGATTCGTGGTTCTAGTTCGAGGCCATCCTCTCATAATTGTTTTGATTCTGAGAATTTTTTTTCACTCATCCGGAGCTATTCAAGATTCTTTTCAGTTTGATTCTGCGGAGGCCATCTTCTCAGAATTATTCATTCTCAGCTTTCAGCTCTTTTTCTCTAAAATCTTACCGGTGTTTTGTGCAAATATCCTCTAATCGGTTCGGGATCTTTTTGTTCACTTGTATCTAAATACTCTCAAGTATCGTCATTCATTCTCAAATTCTTCCCGGTGTTTTCTTTATCTTTTCTTCAATCGTTTTCAATTCTTACGGTGGTTCATTCAAGAGCTCTCGTCATTCGTTTTCATATCAATTATTCGTTGTTTTCAATCCTTCCGGTGGTTCGTTGAAGACCTTCTCAAGTTTGCGCTATATCTATCTTAATCCTTTCAACGAGAATAAGTAGTATGCCAAATCCGTTGATTGTCATCAATTTAATTGGTGAAGGATAAGCATAATGTAATTCTTATTCTTGTTTCATCGAGTGAACTCAATTCCTTATTCCAGAGGTTCATCCAATTCCTGATCTCAATTATTCGTCTTTCTTTCTTGGAGTTCCAAGTTCTCTCAATTATATCGTCGTGAAGATCCATCTAATCGTTGCAAGGTTTCACTTTGTGTTTTCAACTTCTCTTTCTTCTCGTTATCCTTTTGTTACCGGAGTTCTTCATGAAGGTTCTACATGATGGTTCATTAAGGATTTAATTCCTTCTCGAAGTATTCATCTACATTCTTGTCAGAGGAGCTCAAGTATTCTTTCATCTTGCTATCCGGAGTGCAATTCTTTCTCCTTTACCATTGGAGGTTGTATTATGTCATTCTTGATAATCTTAGTTCATGCTTCATGATTCATAGATTGTTAAGAATGAGGTATTTTAAATCCATCAATCTCTTCATTGGAGTTATATTGGATTTTATTTCACCTAAAGCCTTCCCTAAGGATTGGTGCTAATTAGGGTGCTCATAAAGGACCGAGTTCCTCATTTATCCTCCCGATGAGATAAGTTTCTCGTCTCCTTGTTCATATCAATACAATTCTTTTCCCGTGAGTGGCAGGTGGTCACCTCATGATTTGAGATGTATTCCATAAGACCATATCAAGCTTATTCTTTTCGTTATTGGTTTTCCAACAACTCCGTTCTAACATTTATTGTAACTGTGCTCTGTCAAGATCTTGTTTTTCCCTTTGTTCTGGAGGCATTGTGATGTTGCTCTCTCCAAACCATCTTCTTGCTTTGTCAGGATCGTGTTCTTTTCGTCCTTCTCATCTTAACCGGAGTGTCGTGCCTGCTTCTCGAGTTCTTTTCATCCTATCAAGTTTTTGCCTCCCTTCTCAACCGGAGTGCTACCCGAATCGGTTCTTTCTTATTCCTCTTTCTTAACGGAGTGCTTTCAACTTTATTCATATTCGTTGTATTCTTTCTTTCAAATTTGCTCAACCTCTCGAGGTTCTTTGGTTTCACTCGTTTGTCAAAGAAGCAACTTACTTTTACCTCTTCTCTTTCTCTTCCGTTGTTCCTCTGGTGCCATTCTAGATCTCGGGACAAGATCCTCGCATAGTGGTGGAGTGTTGTAACGCCCCGAGATCGATGTGCCAGGTGTCATCCAGTTATGCGCTGTTGTTGCCTTGTCATTGCTTGCGTGTCATGCATTGCATATCATGTCATCATGTGCATTTCATTTGCATACGTGTTCGTCTCATGCATCCGAGCATGTTCTCCGTTGTCCGTTTTGCATTCCGGCGCTCCGTTCTCGTCCGGTGGTCCTTTCTACCTTCTTCTCGTGTGTGGGGATTAAACATTTCCGGATTGGACTGAGACTTGCCAAGCGGCCTTGGTTTACTACCGGTAGACCGCCTGCCAAGTTTCGTACCATTTGGACTTCGTTTGATGCTCCAACGGTTAACCGATGGACCGAAAAGGCCTCGTGCGTGTTGCAGCCCAACACCCCTCCATTTTGGCCCAAAACCCACCAAAACCCTCTCCATCATCTAGAGCGTTCGATCACGATCGCGTGGCCGAAAACCGCACCTCATTTGGACTCTCCTAGCTCCCTCTACCTTTAAATATGTGCTCCCCTCCCGAAATTCGCGGATGAACCCTAACCTTCGTCCTCCTTGCGCCGCCGGACACGTCCGCCCGGCGGCCGGACATGTCCACCCCACCCGGCCACCTCACTCCGACCTATCAGCTTCCGCCACATCACTCCGCCGCAAATTTCCACCAACAAGGCGCCGCCACCTCATCCGCGCCGACCCTCCTCTCTCTCCTCCCCGTGCCAGGCCCGCCAGGACCCGGATCTGGCCCTTCGGGCCCGAGCCGCCCGACCCCGCGCCTCCCGAGTGCCTGAGCACGCCACCGCCTAGGTTCGTCGTCGCCGGATCCCGAGATCCCCGTCGCGTCGCCGCCAAGTCCTCCCGCCGGCGAGCCTCGCGGCGGTTCGC